>NC_051115.1:1956052-2180582 GCF_014839805.1 Manduca sexta | reverse complement strand
AATATTTGATAATAGTAAAGAAAAAAAAATGAGGCCGGTACCCTATTGTATTTTTTCTGTTTATCTTGTACTGTTTATACCTTAAACTAGTTCTGAAAAGAGCAAAATTTTCAAAGGGGTCTATGAGACTTTTTTAACCTCTGCTTCACGGTAATATTTATCTTTGGCTAGATGGCGTGGCGCGGCAGGAGTCTGGCGCGTTCTGAGTCCTCAACCAGCGTTACCGCCAGCCGCGTTACAAGCAGCCGCCAGGTGTCTGCACCAGCCTTACGATTATTACAGGGTGAGTAATAAAATACACCACACATCACTACATAGTATAAAACAAAGTCGCTTTCTCTGTCCCTAACTTTGTATGCTTAAATCTTTAAAACTACGCAACGGATTTTGATGCGGTTTTTTTTAATAGATAGAGTGATTCAACAGGAAGGTTTATATGTATAATAACATCCATTAAATAGTGGAGAAAAGTGTTATTTTGTTATGTTATACCCGAGCGAAGTCAGAGCGGGCCGCTATGTTTTTATATACAACGTTCACAGTTTTTCTGTAGTGTATTTAGTATCAGCATTGCACCCGTGCGAAGCCTGGGCGGGTCGCTAGTCGACATATGTATCGCTAGGGCAGCATGAAATGTGGATTTTGGGGCGTTTGGAGAATTCCACCACGATATCCCATGCCTATCGTAAAAGAAAGAAAGATAAATCTTTATTTAGCCATTTTCTCTGGACCAGATGGCTGAAAGTAATAGATACACGGCAGTACAGGGATATGTGGTACAATAAGTAAATAATTAAGAAGGTAAGCAAAAAGAGCGCCGGAGAGGGCCACCGCCATCGACCTAAATGTACTACGTACTAGATCTGGCGTTCCATACACTGTATTCGGCTCAACTGTACTGCAATCCGTACACCTGACTAGTATGATTTCAACATTGACAGCGTGTGGTACTGTACTGCAATTCGTACACTTTACTAGCTTAATGTAATCTATTCAAACTGGCTTTAGTATGGTCAATATTGACAGCGTGTGGTTGTGTACGGAGTGACGCTCATGAGACTAAGTGTAAACTTGGATTTGAATAAATAATATTAGTCAAATAAGTAAAATTATTTGTTGTTCAAGTGAACAAATAGGTTACAACAGTGACGTTTCGGTTGCCATTTTAGTTCAGATTTTGAACAAATAGTTTATATGTAAGTGGCGATAGCCTAGTTGGGTGTGGAACGGACTGCCGAGAGGAATGTCCGCAGGTTCAAATCCCAAGGGCATACACCTCTGACTTTTCTAAAATCATGTGTGTATTCTTTATGAATTTATCATTCGCTTTAACGGTGAAGGAAAACATCGTGAGGAAACCTGCACATCTGAGAAGTTCTCTATAGGAATTTCGAAGGTGCGTGAAGTCTACCAATCCGCACTACAGAGTGGTGGACTAAGGCCTAATCCCTCTCAGTAGTAGAGGAAGCCCGTGCTCAGCAGTGGGCAAGTATATAATACAGGGCTGATATTATTATTATAATCGTGTCTATAGAATATACGTCTGATCTGGATTTATATCCTTTCTCACAGTTCAGAGAGGTGTTCGGTGAGTATCGGGGCGCGGCCGCTGCGCTGGACACCATAGCCCTCAACGCAGCCTGGGTCATGCGAGCTGACGCCGATCTGCTCAAATACTTCAACTCAATCAACCAGTGAGGTCAGGTAAGTCGATGTCAAAATCCACGTCAAAATAAAAAATGTCGGATATGATTTTTTATGACTAGACGAGCTTGCAGTCCATATTGAAATTCGCATCAAAAAAAATTTGGATCTGATTTTTTAATGACGAGACGAGCTTGCAGTCTATATTGAAGTTCGCAGCAAATAAAAAAATAGGCCAGTTTTTTTTTGAATGACGAGACGAGCTTACAGTCCATTTAATGGTAATACGACCACCCATAAACAGTAGAAATATCAACACCTAGAATCACAAAGTATTGTTTGTTATTCCATTCTCGCCATCCTGAGACATGAGAAGTTAAGTTTATGTCCAGTAGTTACTCTGGCTACAATGTTCAAACCGGAACACAAGTGACTACACATTGCTTGACAGAAATAGACATTGCGGTGGTACCCAGGACTCTCACATATGAAAGACCTACCACCAGTAAACTTAGGTACAACATTTATTTTGTTACGACAGTTTTTAGTCGATGTTCGATAAGTACTATTTCTGTTAGTATATTCTGTTATTGTAGCCAGTATAACTACTACACAAAGTAACTAATATCTCATGTCTCAGGCGAGCGCAGTGGAATACCAAACAATACTTTATAATTCAAGGTGTTGGTGTTTCTTCTGTTTATGGATCGTATCGCTTACCATCAGGCGAACGGCAAGCTCGTCTCGTCATGCATACAAAAATAATAAAAAAAGCTCTATCCTATCTCTATTTTGAAGTATTATCTAACAAATGTATTATTTTCCTTTCAGAAAATGCTTTAGATTGAGAAAAGAAGGCCCCATGATTATTAAATTATTATTTATTAAGTAAAACATGCTTTTTAGCACAAAATAAATATGGTAGACAAATTAAATATGTCTATTATAACATTTGACATACCTGTCATTTGATATATTGTTTCCACAAACAAGGAACATTAGCTTGAAAGGCAAACATATCTAAGCGAAAATCAGTAAATTTTTGAGTAGAGTGATTTAAGTTTTGATTTTAATGTGAAAATTCATAACAATTAAACTTTTCATTTTATAAAGATCTACCCTTTTATTCATAGACGTTATTTATCTAAGGACGGAGCATTGCTGCGATAACAAGTCTGTTTCTCAGTTTTGTTTATCTGACAGCCAACTAGATTCAAGTTTTAACTCAATATTAGCCAATCACATCGGCCTTATGTCTATGCACTGCGAAGGCTGCCATGCCAGCAATGCTCCATCCTTAGATAAAAAACTTCTATGAATAAGGGGGATAATGTTATAAAAATTATCCTAGATCTACAAAACCTAGATCTAATGACGAGAAAAATATGGCGATTCGAAATATTTATATTTAATTTTGGGTATATTTGTCGCTTAGATATGATTGCCTATGAAGCGTCGGTTATATTTATTTGCATGAATGACAATCAAATTATATTTTTACATATGTATAGTTTAAGGTATATATCAAATTAATTTATTTTTTATTTCAATTGGATTGTTTACGTCCATGTTTAGAAAAACTATTCACGTCCAGAAATTAAGTAAATTTGATACAACGGACATACATTTATTTAGTCATTAATTTTAGTTGATGATCTCATTAATAATTTATCGATTTACATTAATTTATTAGTGATAATATATTATTAAATAATTTTACTTAGCGCCTAACTCAAAATATTTTAAAACTCATAACATATATATATTAGCACATATGCATAAAGAATATAAATTGTTATTTCCATAGATGGTATATTCAAAATCCTGTCAAATAATCTTCATTTGCGAGAAATATGATTTTAATCACAGCTTTGATCAGAGTTCTAAGATTATATAAAGCGGACGTTGGGATTGTCATACAAACATTTTGTGCTTATGTGATGGTTACTCAATCTACAGTAATAGCAAAACATCAATGTAAAATACTTCATAATCCATATCGTGATTTGCACGATTTGCGAATATTAGCATATATTTTCTGTAAATATATTATTTTTGTATTAATATCTAAGGACGCTGACATCTTGTCACACGGACATTTCAAACGCGACTTATTACAATTGGTAATAACTTTTGAAGCAAACATTTGGTCCTGATGTCCGATCTATAACTAAATATATAGTTTAATGTCTTTGGCTTTAAAGAAATCATATTTTCAGCGTTTTGATGACAAATTATAATTTTATCAGTAAGTTAGGTGCTATAAACGCCTTTTAGAGCAAACGCTTTATATTTCATACTACGATAAATATATGTGTTAATAAAAATTAAAATATCATCCATAACAATGACATTTTACAAATAGACGCGTCATACACTAACAAAATGGCACATAAAAACGGCGCAGTATTTACTATAGTCACGTACCTGTACATATAATTACAAATTGGCTCGAAGAAGGAATAAAAAGATGCAGCATACATTTGTTAGAAAAGGATATATACATCGACAGTCACGTAACAACGTTAGTGCCGCACGCTCATTGGCCATCAAGTCGGGCAATTACCTTAAATTCGTCTTGCCACTATTGAGCTCGGACAACGTATCTATGTAATAAAAACGTCTTAGATCCATAAGGTCAGGTGTTTTTGTAATTACGGGCGTTCTATTCGAAGGACAACTTCGATGGCCGTATAAGTCAGAGTAAAAAAATCGCCCTATTTACCTATAGGGCTATCAACTAAGATGTTTTTATTACATATATACGTTGTCCGAGCTCAATACTGGCAAGACGAAAGTAAGGTAATTGCCCGACTTGACAGCCAATGAGCGTGCACTAACGTTGTTACGTAACTGTCGATGTATATATATCCTTTTCTAACGAATGTATGCTGCATCTTTTTATTCCTTCTTCGAGCCAATTTGAAATTATATGTACAGGTACGTGACTATAGTAAATAGTGCGCCGTTGTTATGTGCCATTTTGTTAGTGCATGACGCGTCTATTTGTAAAACGTCATTGGCTAACAAGGTGTCATTTGATTACAGAAGATCTCTATTTGGTAATCTCTTTTTATTAAAGATAACGTCTGAACGTCGTTATTAAACATCTGTGTATGGGCCATATCATTGGTTTTATTCACGTAAATAAAATATGATTTTTTATAAGTGCCATATCAAGAAATAGAATAATAGATTCATCCTCATACTTTAAAACGACTGTAAAAATGACATTTATATAGTTGAATTGAAAGATCTTGATACTTACAAAAAAATCCTGATTTCTGTTGAATGAAAACTTATACAAAATAATTCGTTGTGAAGAGATTATTTATACTTCTTAAAAATATTATCTTTGATTTTTATTAACACAACCTTTCATTCCTATAATAATTGTATGTTTAGTTGCATAGAAAGAATATAAGGAGATTTCCAAAGTCAATAAAATGGCCACTTGTCTACTTTAAATCGAAATTATGATCCCCAAGCAAAAGCGTAGTTAGAACATCATTAGGGGGTCAGGTAAAAGAAAGCCCCTAATACAGCACGAGTTTAATAGAGGAAATTTAGTGCTTAACAAAGGAATAGCTAGACCAACAGCACAAAGAAAAAATGTCCTTCTATACTGGTAGGATATATTTTATATTCGCCCGGATAGCGACCGAACACAAGATGTTAAAACCCGCCATGGTGATAAGTGTGTCGCGTTCCGAGTTCAGCCTGTGTATAACCGGTTCTAACAGACATAATTGTGTCGACTGAGGGGTAGAGACTTTCCCGCCCTCACACCCACCACTACAACTATAAGCCAGGATCAGCAGTGGCATTGTATGACAGCGAGCAGTGAAGCTCGACGAGTCTCAGGGAAAACTAATATGTCATTATTCCGCAACGAAATTAATCAAATAGAAAGATAGGGAGGAGTTGGTTCGACTGAGGGGTAATCATCTCTCGTCAGTCGCCATTGGACTCCTTACCATCAGATGCAGTGAGGTCAATTTAACTTGCACATATAAAAATCAACCCTCCATAAGATAAGACATTTGGAAATCTCTTGCCTATTACAGTATTATATCACAGTTATGTAACGCACCGCGGATAGTTTAATGTTTCTCTGTTTGTATGAAATGTGAATGATTGTAGTTATATATATCACAGCGTGATAAAGGGTCCATAGAACCCGATTCCTACTTCTCTTTATGTAGAATCTATCATTAGAACGATTTGTTGACCGCATTCATGCATCAGTACCTATATGTTGTGTCGGGTTTCTTTTTAGAGAATGGCATCTTCGCCACTAGTTCACAGATATCCTGAAATACTAAGCAAAGTCTACGAAACGTCGGGAGAAAACTAAAATATAAACAAACCGTGATAAAATCAGAAAAGTAGTTTAATTTTAATGTCTAACATTCGCGTAAACATAAGAAATCATTAATACTAATATTATTTCTTACTCATATTTTTCTAAAATATAAATGCGATGGTAATGTTTGTTATCAGTCAACGTAGAAACTCATGAACGGATTTTAATGAAGTTTGGCACATAGAAAGATCTTTTTTAAGAAAAATTAACAAACAAGCAATGAAAGGCTAGTCAATTATACATTATTTACGTCTAATTCATTTTTCTTTTCTATACAAAACTTCTACAAGGCAAAGGTGTTTGGATTATGATAAAAAATATTCACATTTCATATAAATATAATTAAATATATATTGCATGATTATAGATTTATTTTGCGATAAAATATAAAAAATATCTAAAATGTGCTGTTAATAATTAATATATAAGTAAGTCCACGATGTAACGGATTTTTATAAATATAAACTTACATGCTAACGTAAAGGTTGATTTAAAAAAGATCTTTTGCAGAGTTTTAAAAATATATAGGGCGTACATTGGGAAGATTATATACAAAAAATTTGCGCTTATGTGATGGTTACTCATTCTACAGTAAAATAGTTCATATTTTTTCCATTCTTAATGCGAATATAAGCATATTTTCCGTAAATATATTGTTTTTGTGTTAACATCTAATGCCGCTGTGACATTTTGTCATACGGACATTTCAAATAAGACGTCTTATTACCAATTGGTAATAACTTTTGGGAGCAAAAATTTTGTCCTCATGTCCGATCTATGACTAACTATATAGTTTAATGTCTTTGATATTTTGACATTTCGATAAGCATTCTTTGAAAAATACTTTGTGGGTTGGCATTTTTTTTAGTTACAATCATGCTAAGTGTAGTGAAGTCCATGGAAATCGGCCAACCAAAGATGTTGTATTACTAATAATCAACACGATTGTGTGAATAGATAATTTGATCTAAATATTGTGGGAAGTCCTACATCGTTACTTCGCATTGAATTTTTGAAGAAAGAGGTTAACACGTTCCATTTTAAAAGAAACTTTTTGAATCTATAGAAATGTTCAAATTATGTTACATTGTAGAAAATGACTTCTTAATTGATCAACGAGTTTTAAGATTATATTCAGCGGATATTGGAAAGATTGTCCTACAAACATTTTGTGCTTATATAATGGACACTCAATCTACGGTAATAGCAAAACATCAATGTAAAATACTTCATATTCCATATCGTGATTTGCACATTTTTAATGCGCGTATTAGCATATTTTCTGTCAATATATTATTTTTGTATTAATATCTAAGGACCCTGACATCTTGTCATACGGACATTTCAAATAAGACTTATTACCAATTGGTAATATCTTTTGGAGCACAAATTTGGTCCTTATGTCCAATCTATAACTAACTACTTATATAGTTTAATGTCTTTGAAGTTCATGGTCTTACTTTATAATTAAATACTAACATCACGTCATATTAAAGTATTATCAAATATAAATAGTTAAAGCTTTTGATAAAGATCGTATTTGAGAACATTTGCCTAATGTGTATTTTCAAGTAATTTTTTAATGTATCGTATTTATTTGTAATTTAAATCGTCATTTCATCTATCTTTTGTAGCAGAATTAACCTGCCTTGATACTAAAGTTGTCTAAACATGAATTTTTATAGTAATTAAAAAAAATATATTTCAGTTACTTATTTGCTAAATTATTTTAAGAATAATCATTGCGTGTACAATTACCCACATGAGTAACTGAATACAGTAGAGACCGGTTATAATGACTCAATAGTATAGTCTCTTTAAATAAATGCATATAAAAAGCGTATCGTTTATAACGACTATCGGATATAGCGTCCAAATTCGGGGGATCCCTTCGATTTCGCTAATCGGTTTTCACTGTATGTTCAAAACTCCAAAACGACTATACTTTTGTATTAAAAACATTTACTCTACACGAAAAAATCAACTAAACGTGTATAAGAGAATTGAAGTTTAGAATTTGTTCATTTACTTTTGTTGCTCACTGCTCATTAGTAGTTCATATCAAATTCAATATTATATCATATCTAAGAGACAATACTTTTACCCGTTTTAACTACTTTGCGTATTATAAACTCCTAAGACAGCGGTGCAAATTTTAGTCATCGGGTAGCATGGCTTTTGGGCATCGGTAAAATGGGGTGAATAGAAACGATGTTTTCATTTAGTAATGGAACGTCAAAATGACCCTGTATAATAAAAAAACTGTAGGAGAATAGATGAGTTAACTTCCCAGCTTGTGTTTTTTTTTTTAATTAACAAAGGCATAACACAGGGCACAATCATTATAAAGAATACTTATGCACTAAATTACATTAAGACTAGATTGTATTCCTTAAACCTATGCCCTAATTGAAATTGTACTTCAGAAACGACTCTACAAAAAACAATAAACAATATAAACATCTGCTTATACTTAATTGAGTTATGTAAACATAAATTGTATGGAAACTAAATTAATGTGTTATGCCTTTGGGAATAGTGTTTAAATACCGTTCCTTTTCGCCCCAGTTTAATTGTTTTAGGAGTCAACTATGCAAAGTAAAGCGGGTAATAATGAAAATGCACATACGGTCAATGTAAGTGATGTACAATATGTATTAATTATTGTATTAAATCACGTTTTTCTAAAATTTACAAAACTCTTAACGATTTTTGTAAACTTAGTGTATATTTTATAAAGATTATACAAGTATTTATATATGTAGCGTCTTGGTACGAAGTAGGTGTGAATGAAATGATAGGAACGTGGTTTCATTATTATACTTCCGCGCTAAGCGCAAAAGCGATATGTCAGGGAAACCTTATTTCGAGATAATCGAAGTTTGTTAATATAGTTTTGTATGAAAAACTGAGGTAGAGAAACTCTTTTAAGGTTTTTTTACAATCTAAACAAGATACCGTTATTGTAAGTTCATTGGATGGGTATTTCTTTAAGCTATCTGACGACATAAAAATCAAGATTTTTTTTTTTGAGATACCACTTTTGAGTTTAGCACGGCAGTATAGAACTTAGGCGTTATTTTTGTATCCACTACTCTATGTCAAAAGCGATAAGTATCAAATCATGTTGCACTCCTTATAATCAGTGTAGCCATACCACAAAACTAAAAACAATTTGGTAGAATTTTGTGTTCAACTTTTTTAGTAGTTTTTGTTGTTAAGTCGAAATTTTGGTATTTATTGTCTTATATTTACCTACCAATTGTATTTAATTTTTTTTTACAGATTGTGAGAAAAAAATGGAATTTAATAGATAATAATTGTTATAATTTTTTTATTCATTAATATTTATTTCGACACTAGGTTTTGCTCGCAGCTCCGCCCGCATGTAAATGTTTTACTGACGAGAGATGTTTACAATAGTTTTAATTTATTTCAGTATTTTTCTTTTGTTATTATATTGTAATAAATTCCATGATCGAATGAATGATCTTCTAGGTAATAAGTAATGTAAAGATTTTGTATCTGGCTTTTGTAATAAATATTTCCGATGTATTTCTTGTTTTATTGCTAAAGAAACCTATATGATCGGTCGCCCTCCGATCGCTTCAAAAAGGAAAGTACGAGAGCTACTGTTGAACCAAGCAGAAGAGTCATTACATTAGCTCACATTATTATTATATCTGTCGTCTTCCAGTTGATTTTTTTAATGGAACGCCAACGCCATCTTATGGCGTTCGACAAAATCTTCGCTACACAGCGCAATGAGGATGTCAGACGACATCAAGAAGGCCGGAAAGCTAGCAGTCAAAGAGAATGACAAGCCTGTGGAAAATTAGCAATTCAACTGGTTTAGATCGAGTGATCGAATAATATTATTGGAGACTAGTGCTGGGGCCTTATTCTCTATCCCGCACGTTATTTTAACAGTGCGTAACAAGCACGTAACACAACGCATCATGTTTAGGACTATAGAAATTTGGCTTACAGAATACCATTCCACGCACATTTCTCGAAGATAACATAACACGGTCGCGTTACGCGTTTACACTATCATACAGAATAAGGGCCCTGTGGATGCGTGGAGACTGGCTCGCGTTCCGTAGTAGTTTGTGTGTTGTTGGAATTATAATTGTTTTGGAACAAAAACTACAACTACTAAAATCTAACTTCGGTTATTGTGATCCGACATATCCCCACACGCCAACGACACTTAGTAGTAACAAGCTATGGAGAAAGATAACGAAAATACACCAGGTCTTCCGTTATATACACCAGTAGCGTATCGTCCATACAACCCGATTCCTACCGGCTTCCCTTTTAGGTTTATTTACGTGTCTTTGTTTTCTATAAATTGGCCGCGATCAGTCCTGGATTGGTAAATAGGCCGTATAGGCCGCGGCGATAGCCTAGTTGGGTGTGGAACGGACTGCGAAGACGAATGTCCGCAGGTTCAAATCCCAAGGGCACACACCTCTGACTTTTCTAAAATCATGTGTGTATTCTTTGTGAATTTATCGTTCGCTTTAACGGTGAAGGAAAACATCGTGAGGAAACCTGCACATCTGAGAAGTTCTCTATAGGAATTTCGAAGGTGTGTGAAGTCTAGCAATCCGCACTAGGCCAGCGTCGTGGACTAAGGCCTAATCCCGCTCAGTAGTAGAGGAGGCCCGTGCTCAGCAGTGGGCAAGTATATAATACAGGGCTGATAATATTATTATTATTATAAGCCGCGGCCTATGTGCGGCAGCCTCTTAGAGCCGGCAGGTTTCAGAGGACGCTCACTCGATTCAATTAATCATTCGTTTATTTAACTTTAGTGCCTTCCATAATACAACTAAATGGAAAATTATTAAGTATTTTAGAAACCTACATACATAAATAAACCGACCTACATACGGCGGAAATAAAGTACACTACACTACACTCATAAAAAATATAAATCTGGCACTGGCCACAATATGTTAACTAAGGCATTTCTTTTTGCTTCGGGTTACCTTTTGAAAAACACTCTTTGCCACTGATGTAGATATGTTTTTATGCAGAGGCAGCTTTTGAGGGAGGCGGATCGGGCTACCGCCCAGGGCCGAAGCGTTGTGGGTACCTCGGAGGACCTTAGTATACGATCTTAGGGATGAAACTGTTAAAATCAGGCGAAGTCTCTTTTCTCCTTTCGATTTTTTTTGGTAACTTTCGGTATCAACCATTAGACCTTTTCGGTAGTCCATTCAACTATTATTGCTGATATCACAAATATTTATTTATTTAATACAATTAAGACGCAAAACAGATTACAATCAAAATTAAAGCAAATTATAAAATATACAAACATAAAACCTAGATTGTATTCGTAAACATTGCGCCCTTATACTAGTTAATTACTTAAAGTGCGGACTAAGGTAATTTATTGAAGTTATACTTACATAAAATACAAATTATCATTACATAAATACAGTGGCGGCCCTACACGACGCAAGGCCTAGATGAAACCAAAAAAAACGACTCGAAGTCCAGCAGGGAGCAAAAAAATTCCCGGTCTTACATGTTCTTTGGTAACATTGATAAAAAGGTCCTCTAATGCACCGCACGAGGCGACAAGCGATTGCCCGGTTCGCTTCCTCCAAAGGCCACCTTGACCATGAGTAATTTCTTCAAATATTAATTGAGGTAGTTGTATTGCTGTACTCGTAAAACTGCTTTACTATACTGAGTTTGATTCCGGTTTGGGTAACTGTTGGACTTTCTGGTCAGTATCAGCCTGGAGTCTAGATTTTGTAGGTTGCTATAGGTCTGGAATACACATAACTAGTTGGGTGTTCTAGTTGCAATTCTGTCTACCGCTTTTGCGGTAAAAAGCGTGATTGTATGCAGCCAGTATTCGCGTTGAAACATAAACTCAACTATTGTAAATTTCAATTATGCAGTCATTAATTTTACATTGTTGGAATTCGATTTGAAATCAACTACGCATATCAGAAATGTTTCATTAGAGAAGAATTTTTCAATTAAAATGGATGTAGATTCGTGATTGTTTGATAAATAAAATGCGGTATCAGACATTTATTTATTGCTTTTTGTGTTTTGGTAAGTATGATTTTTATAAAATGTTTGCGAACTTTTTCCTTAATATTTTAATATAATATTTTACAAGAAACTAGTAGAATAAATCCAAGTAAGAAATCGGTTTTGTCGTTTAGTATATAAGCGAGTACGAAATAATATTTTCATACAAATATATGACCCAAATTGCAATTTTTCAAAAATATTCTTTAATACAAACCTTGGTATGATAGTTGGGAACAACAAAAAAGGATCAGTCAAGCCAGTCGAGTCGTTCTCAAGCAAGGCTCTTACATACAATATGTGGTTACCAAAGAGTTCTAAGATTATATAAAGCGGACATTGTCATACAAACATTTTGCGCTCATGTGAGGGTTACTCAATCTACAGTAATAGCAAAACATCAATGTAAAATGTACTTCATAATTTTTCCATATTTTTGTACGTTTTTAATGCGAATATTAGCATATTTTCTGTAAATATATTATCTTTGTATAAATATCTAACATGCTGTGACATCTTGTCATACGGACATTTCAAATAAGACAGCCACTTATTAGCTATTGGTAATAACTTTTGGAGCAAAAATTTAGCTCCAATATCCTATCTATAACTAGCTACTTATATATTTTAATGTCTTTAGTGGTAACTGACTGTTAATCGACGAAAAAAACGGTTCTCAATTTGAAACGTATAAGTATATATTTTTTATGTTAGACCCAGCATAACTTTTTACAGTACATATAGACTAATTTCGATAATTCTTTTTTAAATGGATAGGGTAAGATACTCCGAAGTTGGTCCCATAAATTTGAACAACGAACGATCGGAAGATAGGTATAAATGTTCCCTTTTTAAATTAATCAAAACATAACTTTTTTACAGTTACCGAAATAATAGCAATACAATTGTACTTCATAAACATAAATAATGATAAACAATTAAAATTATTATCCGATCAATTCAAGAAGTTTCTAGAACCGACTATAGACGAGCTTCGCTCAGATTACGAATTTAAATCTGTCAAAAACATATGTGACCGCCATTTTGGCAGCATATACGGAACCAAGGCACAAAAATTGTTATGCCTTGAAAATTACAAGCAACGTAAATTACGAAATGAACCTTATAAGAGGCGAAGGAAGCAAACCAAACAACCAAAACAATTTTTTGATATGACAAGAGGAGTTGTGTCTAAATTTTCGTCGGATTATATCGATTTTAAAGCTAATAGAAATATGGACGATTTTTCTAACGACTATTTAGACGTTGGCGACTTAGTTCGAAACGATTACGAAGCGAGACGAGCTTGGCCTTACGAAACGAAACTCCATAAAACTAAAGGCACGTTAAGAGCTGACGATTCCGATACCTCATCTGAAGAAGAATCTGACGATAGTCAAAATAGATATCAGATTGTCGACAATCAGTCTTCAGAAAGCGATAGCGGGTCTTCAGAATCTGACAGTGGATCGAGAGAGGCCAAAAAGGTATCCAAGAAGGAAGCTAAGCTTATATATTTCCAGGGTCGGAATAGATACGTCAAAGATTACGATGGAAGGAAAAGGTTGCAACATTTTATGCCAAAGAGGTATCATTGGGATGAGGGAGATATTAAAAGACTAGGTTATTATTGGTTTAACGGACCTCGGGGAAGATTTGCGGAGGCTGTGAATCTGTCATAAATAAATATTTTGTAATATATTTGTTTTTTTTTACCCTCAACCGATAGTAATGGAATTAGTCTTATTTACAGCTGTTATAAGCAATCCCAATTTCAATCTTCAATCCGATTCTGAGAATGAACCAATCAAAATAACTCATTTGTAATGTCAAAAGAAGCCTTGTTCTGATTGGTCCATTTTTGAGATAAATCGAAAATAGCGATTGGAATCGTTTATTACTGGCGGTTAGACGGATTTATTGTTGTTAGCAATAATCGTACGCACTATTTAAATATCTGCAAAGACTCGTATACAGCAACGCGGGTGAATATCATTTCCATTGCTTATAGTTAGACGGCAGTGGCAAAGCATCCATACAACCTGGTTCCTACCGGCGTCCCTTTTAGTTCATTTGTTTGTCTTAGCATTTGTTTTTTGTTAAATTAGCCCCGACATATTAACTAATGACTTTTTTTCCATGGGTTACATTTTGAAAAATTTCACCCTTCGCCGCTATAGGCAGGGTAATCTTTGCAATAACTGTACTATTAATGCTACCAATAATTTGTCCGTCCAAATAGAAGAAAAAAAAATGTATTTTAAATGAGGCCTAATGAAAAGACACGAGGCGGAATTAGTGTTAATTTCGTGTAGTATCAGCCCATAGTAACCTTAACTTATAAAATCTCCTCTGAGGCAATTGTGCGCTCCGCACCGAATCACGGCCATGCATCCCCATTGTATAGCAATATTAACAATAAATTACCATCCGACATAAAAAATACTGATTCTAATCTTTATATTTAAAACCAACAGTATGTTAAGTACCTACATACTGCAATAAATAATTTTAAGCTAAGTATATATTGTCGCGGATCGAGGTACACAGTGTCGCTGGACACAATGCAGTGTGCATGTCTTGTGGTTGTACAACATACTAGAGGTGGTTAAGAATTGCTTCAATAGCTGTCAAAAATATTACCCGTTTCCTAGTTTAAACGTTATTAATTTATTTCTATATGTTTTATAAATATCAAGAAGATAGCTTCTAAAAATACGATCAGCGCGCCATTTTACTGGGCGTCTCAAAGCAGTAATTATAGGAAATAAAAATACCTTTTAATTTATTTAAATTTATTTCTATTTAACAAAATCAATATACGAATATTCACAATACAGTGTCGGGAGGTACAAAATTGTATTCCTACCAATTCCTATGAGCCTACTTAGTTTCCAACATTAATCCGCATACGACCGATAAACAATCCAGATACCTATCTATAGATCGATCTAAAACATAAACCAATAAGCAATATTAAATTTAGTATCTTCTCTATGACGAATTTTTAATAATCTGTTAAAAAGTCCAAAACACAATATTGCGATCATTTTTTCTGGTTTATGATCGTGCAATCTAGAGATAGAGATGAAGATCGTTTATCTCCGATAGTATATCGACCTCTAAATACCATTGCTTTCGTCTTCAATATATAATTAAATACATATATAGTGTAATATAGGTAATGGCATATGATTTCGTTCGAATTCGCATATACAAATAATTACTATCCATATCATGATTTACATAAGGTTCAATTTTACTTATTCCTCTCCCTCCCCCCACAATCACTGATATACACAGAAATCTATGGCTTCCCATCTACTCCCACGATGTCTAATGTAAGGTTATTTTGAACCACTTTCAAGCTTGCATACGATGCGAATTCTTCAAAAAAGAACTGTATTTTTTATTAGCATTCAAAGTATGCAATTACCTATATTAGGGGACAATTTTATACATATTATGTTATTTATATTTATATAACAAACGTACGTATCTCATGCTTGCGAGTCACCGGTGATCCATACCAAGTGACCCATAGAAATAGGTGATACTAATAGTGTTGCCAAATAATTGAATATTCTACTATTTATACAATTTCCATATAATTCCTTGGTACAGACAATTTTCAGTGTATCAAGCGAGATTTTTTAAAATTTCGAGCATCTCTATTAAAAATATACTAGATTTTAGGTTATATTCAGACTTAGAGTTAAAACCACAATCCTATAAAGACAGAAACATTTAAAATAATATAAATCTAAAATTATTATGATAAATTCTAAAAGCGTTTTCATTATTGCTATCAATTAGTTTTTGGCAAGATAGAATGTAAAAGGATATTTTTTTAATATTAAACATTATTACCATATTTAAAAACAATTCTATATAGCAAAACACTGGCCGGTAGAAAATAATAAATCCTTTGTTTGTCTAACTGATCTGTATTCGATATTTAAATTTTATATTTTTTCTCCACAATAACCAAACCTTCTCAACTTGAAATTGGCATAATGTACAAAAAATGCCATAAAAATCAAATCCATTTGAAGAAACACTGGCTGGTAAAAAAAAACATTATTCTTTTTTCGATTCTTTCCTAGTCTATGGTCTGAATATAACCTAAAATATATTCTCTTTACACTAATTTCGATTATAATAAACAAGCACGTAGGCTACGCTCTCTAAAAATAATAATTATGGACACCAAAAGAAAACTATACAAACGTGTATTATAATTATTTTGATTCCGTTTAAAGTTCAATATTAACATCGTTAAGTAGTAATACAATTGGTTGTAACATCGTGAGGAAATCTACATACCTGTGAATTCTCTATAAGAATTTCGATAGTATGAAGTCGCCCTACAGCGTGGCACAACCCTCTCATTAAAGGAGGACGTGTCCAGTAGTAAGAGGGTATATCCATTTCTCTAATGCTCAGCATGTGTGACATTTATCTCTATTAATATAACGTAAAATAAGTGGTATGCGACATTCATAATGCTCCCATTGGCACACGTTGATAATAACACCGAATGTGGCGATGGAACGTTCTCGAAAGATCTCGATGTTTCCAGAATGCCGTGGAAACTCGGTAACGAACCTCAATTCTTCTAAAGTTCCATTCTGGATCTTTCGAGAAAGTTCCAGACATTCATGGTACATGCGGCCGGGTATAAAAGGAGCACGCGCGGCCACCGCAAGTCAAGTTTGCGACGCGATCAAGAGCGATAAGCGAACTACAAGCGATAACTACAATTGACTGAAGCGAATACCGTAGATTGTGTGTAACCACGTATTACTTATGATTAAGTGTGTGTTGCTATGTTAGAGTTTTCGTGGCAATAACATCGTTTTTAAGTTCAATCGATATTTTTATTATCTATCAAAAACCCTAGCATGTAACAATATGTTAACTAGTTATTGCGACTTGACTCGCGCGATTACCATTTGCCGCTACAGAATTCCTAAACATTAGCGATGTATAGCGTCATTTGTAAGTCACGTCATCTATTTAAAGAATCTGATCGAAAATTCCTATAATTTCCCGTGGGAGCAATTTACCGGGATAATAAGTAACCCATGTGTTCATTTAGGACATGGTCTTTCAGTTACTCAAATTCATTCTTAATACGTAACATACATGTATGTATAAGCTGATCAAGTATAAAACGCGTTAAAAAGAATAATTAATTTTTTAAATTTTTAATTTTGGTCTCGGTGACCAGTCAAAATTGAACCTTATTTTCGTATAATATATGTCCACATATTTAGCTTAGCTAGCAATTTTAATTGGTCAAATATGATAAAACTTTAAACGGAATCAAAACACAATAATTTATATTTATAAATAAACAATAAAACAGTGGAAAGCCGAGGCATGTGACTAACTTCGAAGCACTTATCATTGGAAAATTACTCTTTAAGCGATAATATCAGCCCTGTGTTATATACTGTCTCACTGTACGGGCCTCCTCTACTACTGAGAGGGATTAGGAATTAGTCCACCACGCTGTAGTGCGGGCAGACTTCACACACCCTCAAAATTCCTATAGAGAACTTCTCAGATGCAGGTTTCCCCACGATGTTTTCCTTCACCAAGCAAGCGATTAGTCACAAAGAATACACACATAACTTTCAAAAAGTCAGAGGTGCGTTTGGAATTTGAACCTGCGGACATTCGTTTCGGCAGTCCGTTCCACACCCAACTAGGCTTTACTTGAAACTATTATATTTTTATAATATCGCTTCGGGCATTACTTCAATGATAAGTGCTTTGAAAAATTTAATATCTTTACAATGTTGTTGATCGATGATTTTGTTTAGAAACAAATATTTTCCCTCATTAAAACTTAAAGAGGTAAGGACAGATGTAAGCAATAAACCTATTGTATCATAAATAATTCCGTTTATTCGTTTTTAATATTAGAAAACATAAAAGAACACGGCTACAAACCCAGGAATTTACAATACATCAATTCTGCTACAAAAAAGTCTTTTGTCATTCGATAGTGATCAAATAACTACATTTGATGTAAGAATGCCTAGCATATGTTTTCTAACCGAGTCATTCATATTAACGTTTGCAAATTATATAACAGCATCAATTGTCAATGACAAAATTGCATCTCATCCATAAAAAAAAAAAACGAAATGAAAGCTAAAAAACACGAGGCACCCAAACACGCATTTAGTCACTAAATACGAAATATAAAAAAAAAAACCAAGAAACCCACGCAAACCTCTTTAGAATAAAATTTTGAGTAAACAACGATCCAAACAAAATCATCAATCAACAATTATAATATTAATAATGATTTCTTTACAACTTATTTAATATGTCTTCATAGATTCGGGTCCGTCGACGAGGCGATATTGAACAATGCTCGCTCATCGGCAAGAGTCACAACTCAAAAAATCTTCATTTTAGATATTAATTCTACAGACATAATGCTGAAAATAAACTTTACTTATATGTAAAACTAGATTTTATGTAATGAAGTAATAATAATAATTATCGAATAGTTTCGCGATTATTTTATAAATATTTTTTTACGAAATAATACGCGAACTTCATTATTTCGATTTCTAAGATTTTTGTTTATGACTCTTCTTTACCGATGATATGTTAAGCGAAAGAGCGCGAGCGAACGTTCGCGAGCGTTCTCCGGCAATGCGGACCGCACGCTTGCTCGCCGTCGGTCAATTGTCCGCACAATTGTTTATATACATACTGCGGGTTGTAGACCGAAAAAAATAGTTCATTTACCTTAGCTCGCATAGAAACAAATACTCAAAGAACATAGCTTAGTTTGTATTAATACCGGCCTTCATACAAGCATGAAAATAATGTCAACTGCAATGGCGGCTCTAAACGACGCGAGGTCCCAGGCGAACGAAAAAAACGAAGCCCCGGCCGAAAACAAAAAAAGTTTCCCAGTTCATCGTCGGTAAGATCGTACAAAAGATTCTTTACGGCACCGCGCGAGGTCCCGGACGAATGCTCGGTTCATCACCTCTAACTATACGAACTAAGCTAAACTAACTTCCTCAACTCGCATTAGCGTTCGCTCGCGCCTATCCACTAAGTTTAAAAAGGATAAGCAGTATTGTTACCGTCATGACGTTTGACGAGCTACTAGCTCGTCTCGTCATTACGTTCTTAAATACAACCAATATTATTAAATAACCTGCATTTTACATATAGCCGTCGTTGTGTCAAATACATGTATATTATATATGTCGACAAACCCCTTTAAATACTAAAAAAAATTTGGTCGATGTACAATGTACCAAAATAGTATAATTAACAAAAACAATAAACTAGCAACACTGACGCCGTTCGAAATTTGAATTTCTCCACCCGCCATTATGCACCATAGCCTATACCTATGGTGAGTCGTAGACAAAAGAATTAATCGTAGGTTTTATTAGTGGATTTTATTCACATTTTTTTTTCACTTCGCCTTTTATCGTCTATGGTTCCATAGACTATGTTTGGAGGTGAAATGTGTTTTATTTATACATAAATAATGGCAATTTTACATAGACATATCAATGAAATAAATATTTGTCATTACTATAAGCAAATAATTTCAAAGCATAATCAACTAACTCATGGTGATACCAGAAAAAATCTTCAAATCTAATAGCCAAAATATTGCCAACAATTAACAAAATCCTCCAAACACAAAACTTGCAACACCTCACCTCCAAACGCCCACACAAACCTTTATCTCAAACATCAGTCTTTGTGGTAGAAAATCCAGTTCAGCAAGGCTTGCAACACCAGCGCTAACACGAAGCCACCGAACAGGTCCCACGAGTGAGTTGCGGTTGGTATTCGGCCCATGTTCTGCGTTCTGTACGCCGTGGCGACGCGTTGGCTCTCGTTCATAGCTTCTACTGTCTTCGATAACCGCTCTATGGCCATCGTCTGCTCCCTTAACGCTGCGTCTATTGCGTATAGACTTTGCTTCAACGTCATTCTGGAAAAATATTCGATATGATTTGTTTTTTACAAACGAAAATACAAATTATATTATATATAGCTAGTGAAAGGCTGGTAGGTTAGCTAGGCTAGGGCTCATGTCCTCGCCGGTGAGGATCGCGACGCGTTACCCTTCTATTTCCCCCTACTTGCCAGCCCGAGCTGGTTACTTCGGTTTGTGCCTTGTATTATAAATTTTATCCCTAATTTTAAATGTCCATAGTTATATAAGTAATTTTAATAGTTGTTTAGAAATAATAATTATTCTTATGCTTTGTTTTGACGTATCATAAGTGCAACTTTGTTCGCCTACGTGATAAATAAAGTATTTTATTTTATTTTATTTATTTATTTTATTGTCCACATTGAAATATGTAACTAATTTAACTGAAATTTATTGTTGTCAGTAATCGATATATATGTACTACGTACTAGATTCGGCGTTCCGAATATTCACTGTGTTCAACTGATTTGAATTGCAATCCGTTCAAACTGATTTTAGTATTGTATCAATATTTATGCTTGTGGCTGTGTATGGAGTGGCACTCATAATGTACAAATGTAAGAACGTCCATATAAACTATTTGTTCAAAATCTGAACTAAAACGTCACAGTCATAACCTATTTATTCACTTGAACAACAAATACTTTTACTTATTTGACTAAAATTTTTCATTCACATTCAGATTTACACTTCGACTCGAGTTCTCATATCATGAGCGCCACTCCGTACACAACCACAAGCCGTCAATATTGACCATACTAAAGTCAGTTTGAACGGATTGCAGTTCAATTCAGTTGAACACAGTGAACGTTCGGAACGCCAAATCTAGTAAGTAGTACATATACATCGATGATTGTACCGTTATAAATGAACGTGTACATACGTGGAAGTCTTGGAGCGCCTCGCGAGCTCGTCCCTGCTGTCGGAGTCGGAGTGCGCGCGCGCATCCCGCTCGCGCCGGCGCAGCTCCGCGCCGCCCACCACGCCGCCCACCACGCTCCCCACCACGCCCGGCGCCGCGCCGCCGCTGCGCACTGATTGTATCACGTAGTCGTCCTCGTATTCGATCTGCTCATCTTGATGCCAGGCGCTGTGGATACAAAATTGAAAATTAATTCAAAAATATTTTATACGACCATGAATAAGAGGCCTCACTGCAACTGAAGATCAAATAGAATGTCGACTGACGAGAGATTGCTCGTCGACAGTCGACACTATTATGCCTGTTGGAACAGGATATACACAGACTGATCTCGGAACGCGACACTCGTAGGCCAGTATGGCTGGTTTTAATACTTAAAATATCGCACCCTTAGGACTTAGATGAACTAACAAAGAAGATTTGTGGAAAACAAAGAAAATTGTTTTGAAAACAATATATAATAATATCAACCCTGTATTATATACTTGCCCACTGCTGAGCACGGGTCTCCTCTACTACTGAGAGGGATTAGGCCTTAGTCCACCACGCGGGCCTATAGCGGATTGGTAAACTTCTTCGAAATTCCTATAGAGAACTTCTCGGGTGTGCAGGTTTCCTCACGATGTTTTCCTTCACCGTTGAAGCGAACGATAAATTCACAAAGAACACACACATGATTTTTTAGAAAAGTCAGAGATGTGTGCCCTTGGGATTTGAACCTGCGGAAATTCATCCTGGCAGACCGTTCCACACCCAACTAGACTATCGCCGCTTATGTCGCCGCTTATAAAACAATATGGAAGGCAATGAATTGGGCGGTCGTACGAAATGAGAATCTCTTTCCATTCTATAATTTTGTCTTTTTCTCGTCATAGTAACGCAATGTCAAAATCAAAATGTATAAATTTTGAGTTAAGTCACTTTAATTCTAAGGGTACGATATATCCTACCACCAGGAAAATAAAATAACTGTCAAATATAATATACTTGAAACATGAGACCCTTAATATTGTTCATATTTTTACATAATGACTAATGACAAGAAGAACAAATAATACTCACTTTGTGTTAATATGGTTATACTTCCAACCTTGATCTACGATACCTGGGAAAAAAAATACATTTCAAAAATGTAGTACAGATGTTGTCAAATTTAGGGATTATTATATTCGAAAAATATATTACTTTTCAAATGCTATCTCAGTTCTTATGCAGAATAAATATATAACTAGTTGACCCGACAGACGTTGTCCAGTCTTAACTATGAATTTGCAGCGCGCATTCTGTCAATCGCTGACAGTTATTTCAAACAATTGACAGTTATATAAAATTAACATTTTCGTTAAGTTTTCTTAAATTTTCCGCGCAATTTTTTTTATTTTTACTTTCATAAGAACCTTCTCTTGACAATAACAAACACAACAACAAAAAAATAGTGAAATCGGTCCAGCCGTTCACGCGTGATGGCGTGACCAAGGGAAATAGGGATTCATTTTTATATATATAGATTGAAAAGAAGGTGATAATCTATACTATTATATAAAGCTGAAGTGTCTGTTTGTTTGAACGCGCTAATCTCAGGAACTATTTATTTCCTCGAATTGAAAAATCATTTTAGTGTTGGAAAGTCCATTTATTAAATGGTATAGGCTATATAATATCACGCTATGACTAATAAAAGCGGAGCATCAATGAAAAATGTTACAAAACGGCGAAATTGTATATTGTTTCATATTGAAAGCTTCCGTTGCGTGCGCTGAGTAAACGGTTAAAGTTACGCAACAATCATGTATGATGGAATTGTTTCTCTCAAAAAAATCTAAATAATATAAAACAAAGTGTCCACCCCCCCCCCCCTCTTCCTGCCTGCCTGAACGCGGTTAATTCTAAATTAAAAATTCTAAAAATATATAAACAAAATGCTTCGCCGCGACTGTCTACTTGTCTGAACGCGATAAACTCAAAAACTACCCAACGGATTTCGATAAAATTTAGTATGGAGATAGTTTGAGACCCTGGGAAGGAAATGGGCTACTTTCTATCCCTGGACTTATCTCTTTCACACGAGCGAAGCCACGAGCAAATGCTAGTACTACATAATGTCATTATAAAAAAAAATGTATTTACCATCAGGCGCCATGACGTGCAAGTCCCTGTGGAAGAACCTCGGCACCCATGGCGCCACTAGGTTTCTCGCGCGGGCCCTCTGCGCCTCCTCTATTATCGTCTTCTGCTCTGTCGCCGCCACCTGAGACACATTCGGAGTTACGTTGTGGCATTACACCGGCTCGATCGGGGTAATACCTCATAGTATTGTTCGTGAATACGGATCTCTATTCTTCGCCTCATCATTGCGACACATTCGGAATTACGTCATGCCATTACCTCGGCTCGACCGGGGCAATACCTCATAGTATTGTTTGTGAATACGCATGCCTATTCCTCACTTGATTATTGTAACACATTCAGATTTACGTCATGGCATTACCCCGGCTCTACCGGGGTAATACCTCATAGTATTGTTCGTGAATAGTATGCCTATTCCTCACCTCATCATTGTGACGTTCGGATTTACGTCATGGCATTACCCCGGCTCGACCGGGGTAATACCTCTATTCCTCACCTGATCATCGTTCAAGATGGCTTCAGACACCTTCAGCCACAACGTTTGCGACTCGTAATCCTTTTGGTTGTCGAGCCTCATCAGGTAGCGCGGGAGACGCTGCTCCTTCAACAGGGCCACGTCTAGAAGGCTAGTTTCTTCCTGAAAGAGAGAGGAAATAAATAGAATTAATATAAACGCACCCGCCATTAATAACCAAGTTCAGTTGTTAAAAACACACCCTATATAATGCCGCAGTGACGTAGGCATACAGAGACATTTTGACATCGCGTTACTCATACGCGCGTATTCCATTCTCGCCGTCCTGAGACGTGAGATGTCAAATCTCATTATGTCCAGTAGTTACACTGACTACAATGTTCAAACAGGAACACAACATTGACTACACGCTGCTTGACAGAAATAGACATTGCGGTGGTACCTACCCAAGACTCTCACATGAGACCTACCACCAGTATACAATCTCGTGCGTACTCACCCCGGTCTTCTTGTCTTTAATGTCGATCTTGCCGTCCCAGTATCCGTCTACTGTCGCTATAGTGTCCTTGCCCTTCTTTATCCTGCCTGAAATGGCGTTTGTCTGGTCCGAACTGCCCAGGAACGACTGGAAACGTGACATCAATCGTTTAGAATAACGATTTTTTTTTTATCGATTTACTGTCGCGGGGTAATCAACTCTCGTCAGTTGACATTAGACTCCACTCCGTTTACCATAAGGGTCTGTGGTGTCACTTTGCGGTGTACGAAGAAAAAAAACGCTTACAGCATCGACATATCGCACTCTTAATAAAATAATTACCCATTTCAAAATTGTTAATTTGTGGCAGTCGTCTGAAAACAAATTTTTGTTTGCTAAGTTTTTTTTGTTGCTATAAAATTTAGGTTATTAAAGATAAGTAAAAAAATAAACCTATAGCATGAAAGAAAAAGAAAAAACTAAATGGTCGCAAGCAGGAAATGGTCGTTTGACGATTCCCACAAATTGGCAATTTTGGAATGGATCGTTATTTAATTAAGAGTGCGTTATGTACTACGTACTAGATTTGACGTTTCGAACATTCACTGTGTGCAACTGAATTGAAATGTCATCCATTCAAACTGACTAAATGGTCAACATTAACAGCTTGTGGTTGTGTAATATGGAGTCTAAGTGTAAATTTGGATTTGAATAAAAAATATTAGTCAAATAACTAAAATTATTTGTTGTTCAAGTGAATGAATAGGTTATAACAGTGACGTTTTGGTCGCCATTTTAGTTCAGATTTAGAACAAATAGTTTATATGGACGTTCGTGTCTACAGAGTACACATCAATGGCTTACAGTCGTATTACACGAGAATTTTTTACCATCTATACAATCCACACACCCAACACAACTGTAAGCCAGGATCAGCGGTGGCATTGTATGACACCGAGCGGTGAAGCTCGCCGAGTCTCAAACACTAATGTCTTTATTCCGCAATGAAATCAAATAGAAAGATACGCAGTTGGAAATATTAATTGTTCACCTCCATTGCAAAGCGGGAGACAAAATAATGAACTAAGGATAGTACAACCTCGAGTTTAGGCACGATAGTTTCCCCCTGCACCTGATGGTAAACAGATTAAGGCCCGATAGAATGTAGACTGACGAGAAATGATTACCTCTTATCAGTTGACACAATTATGCCGGCCTGTTGAAACCCGATATACACAGGCTGATCCGAGAACGCTCACGTGGCCGGTGTATTCTTTATAGGAATTTCGAGGGTGTGCGAAGTCTACCAATCCGCACTACAGCGTGGTGGACTAAGGCCTAATCCCTCTCAGTAGTAGAGGAGGCCCGAGCACAGCAGGGGACAAGTATATAATACAGGGCTGATATTATTATTTTTATTTATACTTCTTTATCTAAATCAAGTTTAAAAATAACTCACTCTTAGTTTGAACTCGACGTCAGCATGGTAGCCCGTGTCTGCACACATAATGTGAACCTGAAATGAAAAAAAAATATTAAAAAGGATCCCAATTTTTTTGCACCCACTGTATAGTTGAAAAAGATCCACAAGTTATTGCACCCCTGTATAATAATTATGTTATACATTTCTATTTAAAATATGAATTGTAAATTGTATAAGAATGAAATTGTGTAGACCGCAAATTACTTTACTCTTGGTAAAGCAACTATTTATTACTCCAAATATTATTGTAAAAATAAAATAAAGTAAAAATAAATTTTAGTACGTGACAACTCCAAACATGTCATTGTTTTTTTGTTGCTTTGAATGACGAGACGAGCTTGCCGTTCGCCTGATGGTAAGCGATACGACCATAAACAGTAGAAACACCAACACCTTGAATTACTTATTGTTTGGTATTCCACTACGTTCGCCTGAGACATGAGATGTCATTATGCCCAGTAGTTACACTGGCTACAATGTTCAAACCGGAACACAACAAACACTGCTTGACAGAAATAGACGTTGCGGTGGTACCTACCCATGACTCTCACATATGAGAGACCAGTAAAATAATAATAAGTAATCAGCTTTATTTGGATGATAATGGATGACACAATTGTCCTTCGGCCTCATTCGGGGTCAAGTAAACACAATTTGAGTTCAGCATCTTCCGTTTCCGCGTCACATCTCAACGTAGGAACATCCGGTTATCCCTACTCTTGACAGCTTGATGACGTATTTCCGATTTCCGTTCACCAGGTGGCAGCGGCACGCTTCCTTGCTCATTGGGGCTCATAAAACACCAGGCATTTAAAATGGTGACCCCGAATGAGTCTCCGGACACAACATGCGTTTTATTTGAAGGTAAAACGCTGTTATTACCTTCCCCCCGAGCTCCATGCTGAGCGTGCCGATGACGATGCCCTTGCAGTGTGCGTAGGGCGCGGTGGTGACGTATGTCTCTCCCCACCCCAGCAGGTGGACGCGTGCGCACCCCTCCAGTATGGCGGACGTCGAGTTACCTGAGTCCCACAAATGGCATTTATTTGTACAGGGCCATTTTGACATTGCTTTACTAAATGAAACCACATACTTATCGACGTTTGTAAGGCGATCATGTCCAAGGATAATTTTAATAACATTAGACTATATCTTTATAAAATAAAAAGTTGAATTGTTATGAATTTTCATATTAAAATTTAAATTTGAAAGCACTCTACTCAAAAATTTACTGATAATCGCTAGATATGATTGCCTTACGTTATATAGTTGGGTGTAGAACGGACTGCCGAGACGAATGTCCGCAGGTTCAAAACCCAACACATCTCTGACTTTTCTAAAGTTATGTGTGTATTCTTTGTGAATTATCGCTTGCTTTAACGGTGAAGGAAAACATCGTGAGGAAACCTGCATACCTGAGAAGTTCTCTATAGGAATTTTGAGGGTGTGTGAAGTCTACCAATCCGCACTACAGCGTGGTGGACTAAGGCCTAATCCCTCTCAGTAGTAGAAGAGGCCCGTGCAGTGGGACAGTATATAATACAGGGCTGATATTATATTTACAACAAGTTAGTTAAGGAAAAAAGGAAAACGTCGCCAACAGAAATCAGTTTTTTGACGATTCCCACAAATGAACAATTTTGAAATAGATCGTTGTTTTATTAAGAGTGCGCAACCCCCGATCTATGGGGAAGCAAGCCGGGTCCTATGGCCCGGGCAGCAAATTTAGAGGGTGGCGAATCCAAACTTGGCAGATGGCGGCAAATTCAAACTTTGACTACTGAGAAATCCAGTAAATTATTTCCCGCGGGGCGCGAAATGATGATGATGCCAAATTAAAAATATAGGTGGTCAGGGGCGGCACTATCCAGATTTTGCTCCGCCTACAAAAAATTCAAGATCCGCGACTGAGAGTGCTACATACTAAAATTGTACATTTAGTTTTCGATCAGTCACTCACCGTAAAACTTGGACCGGGCCAGCAGACTGCCTTCTATGACGTATCCCTCCTTCCTGTTCGACACGTAGAATGCGGATATCGGTGGGTGGTGCGAGACCTGAAAAAATTACACTCGTAATGAAGAATTGTTTACAAAGGTTTTAAAAATTTGATACATTTTCGAACTAATAGGGGGTCGTCCACGAATTACGTCACACTTTGAATTAGGCGAAGGCATCAACAGTGGAAAAAGCGGCGATAGCCTAGTTGGGTATGGAACGGACTGCCAAGACGAATGTCCACAGGTTCAAATCCCAAGAGCACACACCTCTGACTTTTCTAAAATCATGTGTGTATTCTTTGTGAATTTATCGTTCGCTTTAACGGTGAAGGAAAAAATCGTGAGGAAACCTGCACATCTGAGAAGTTCTCTATAGGAATTTCGAAGGTGTGTGAAGTCTACCAATCCGCACTAGGCCAGCGTGGTGGACTAAGGCCTAATCCCTCTCAGTAGTAGAGGAGGCCCGTGCTCAGCAGTGGGAAGTATATAATACAGGGCTGATATTATTATTATTATTATTATATCAACAGTGGCGACTTTAGGGCCTATGCACACGGCGTATTTTTAACAAGGGCTCCAGGCGAGAATGAAAGGAGGTCCCGGATTTCAATAATATCATATATAAGTGGCCTTATTGGTTAACACCGCTTGAAGCCCCGGAATATTGCCCAGTTTGCCCCCCTAAAAGCGCCACTAAATATCAAATAACTGTGACAGAAACTGAACTACTAAGTTATACTAGGTTAAAGTGAGTATGACTTTTCTCTTCAAAAACATTATTATTTCTACAAGTATTGAACGCCGCCAAAATCTCACAGGAGAATAAGTCTCCATTACTGCAATTTTTATTTCTACTAAAATAGATGAAACGTAGTTAATGGATGTCACTTTTTTTTATTGCTTATGACGAGACGAGCTTGCCGTTCGCCTGATGGTAAGCGATACTTTTCATAAACAGTAGAAACACCAACATCTTGAATTACAAAATATTGTTTGGTATTCCATTCTCGCCATACTGAGACATGAGATGATAATTATTATGTCCACTAGTTACACTGGCTACAATATTCAAACGGGAACAACAGTGACTACACAGCTGCTTGACAGAAATAGACATTGCGGTGGTACCTACCCAAGACTCTCACATATGAGAGACCTATGACCAGTAAAATAATAATAAGTAAATTAGTTAATGAGTTTTATTTGGATGATAATGGATACCTTCTCCCCGAGTTCTACACCCTACTACTTGGCAGAAAGACATTGCGGTGGTACCTACCCAAGACTCTCACATATGAGAGACCTATGACCAGTAAAATAATAATAAGTAAATTAGTTAATGAGTTTTATTTGGATGATAATGGATACCTTCTCCCCGAGTTCTACACCCTACTACTTGGCAGAAAGACATTGCGGTGGTACCTACCCAAGACTCTCACATATGAGAGACCTATGACCAGTAAAATAATAATAAGTAAATTAGTTAATGAGTTTTATTTGGATGATAATGGATACCTTCTCCCCGAGTTCTACACCCTACTACTTGGCAGAAAGACATTGCGGTGGTACCTACCCAGGCGCACCCTCACATATGAGACCTACCACTAACAAAGTTTGCATATACCAACCTGCTCAGCCACATAATAAGTATAGGTGTCAGTCTGTCGATGCTTCCAGCAGCATCTAAAAGTCTCCCCTAAGACTGGATTATAGGGCTTCTTGAGCCCTTTGGGCTTACGGTAAAGCCCAGAGAGGTACCAGCGCAGCACACACTTGAACCTCTGGTACGGATCTTCCATTGTTTGAGCTCTGAGAACAAGGTAATGATCAATTTAAATGTTTGAAATTTCTCTATAGGAATTTTGAGGGTGTGTGAAGTCTGCCCGCACTACAGCGTGGTGGACTAAGGCTTAATCTCTCAGTAGAGGAGGCCCGTGCCCAGCAGTGGAATAATATATAATGTCAATAACAAACAACAACCTCTCCAATAAAATGTAAATAAAACATCATACTCACTGGGCCAAAATGTCCGCATGATAATAATTGTCGGACAATTTGTCCAAAAACGAGCGCGGCTCCAGTATGAACGTGGGCAGCACCACTTTGGACAGGTCCATACCGGGACGCACTTGCTTCAACAGGAACCACAGGAGGGACTTGTTCTCTTCCGCCACCTCTTCCACCAACTCTCCAGCCTGGAAATAAAAAAAAGAATGTATCACCTATCGAATTGGCTAATAATTGAAGATTATTACAGACGATTTTTTTGTTTTGAATGATGAGACGAGCTTGCCGTTCGCCTCATGGTAAGCGTTAAGACCGCCCATAAACAATATAAACACCAACACCTTGAATTACAAAATGTTTGGTATTCCACTGCGCTCGCCATCCTGAGACATGAGATGTTAAGTCTCATTATATCCAATAATTACACTGGCTACCATATTCAAACCGGAACACAACAGTGACTACACACTGCTTGACAGAAACAGACTTTGCGGTGGTAACTACCCAGGCCTCTCACATACGAGAGACCTACCACCAGGAAACTATCATTCTTACTAAGAATTAATCTCCACTTCATCATCCACTCACCGCCCCTGTCTCTCGATCAGGATCCTCCACGTAGCACCTTTCGATCCTCGCGAGCACCTGCTGCCGCCGGTCCACCAGCTCCTGCCCGCCGACCATCACGCCGCGCGACGCGTCGCTGTCAGAGTCGGACACGCCTGCTAACTCTGCGAAGTGCGTGCGTGATAGAAGGTTCTAGAAGGAGCTAGAATGACCTGGCTAGCGGTCTTGATAGCTTTTAATGTGTACAAATTTAATTTACAAATTAGCAGTCATAAAAACATGCTTAAAAACTAACTCCCTTATTCATAGACGTTATTTATCTAAGGACGGAGCATTGCTGTGATAACAAGTCTGTTTCTCAGCTTTGTTTATCTGACGGCTTGCTGTTTGTTCAGCTTCGTTTATCTGACAGCCAACTAGATTCAAGTTGTGTCAATATTAGCCAATTACAACGGCACTATGTCTACGCACTGCGCAGGCTGCCATGCCGTCAGCACTGAGAAACAGACTGGTTATCACAGAAATGCTCAGTCCTTAGATAAATAACGCCTATGAATAAGGGGGTAAAGTTTTAGCTGAAGATCTCGATGATGCAGAACATTACCAACTAGCATTTGCAACAGGATGTTCTACAGACTGGGCGCTTAATCTGGGGTAAATTACCCTTGCGGGGGTACATTACCTATTTCAAGGGGGTAACAAAGAACCTAATAGCATACATCGTATCGTGTTACATCAGAAAATAGTACCTCCCGATTTTTGATTTTTGATTGTATTTTCGAGCCTTGCTACCGGAAAATGTATTCAAATGTTGCAATAATAAGATTTATATTGCATCCATGTTGGGAAAACATTCCACTTAGAAAATAATCTAGCTTCAACAATACTATCACACACTCATAACATAGCAAATATAGCATTATAATACTCAAAACTTTATCAATTATCGGCTTCAGCTTTATAAATAGTCGGACCAGTGTCATGTTATCAAACATTGTATTCAGAGACAATAAAAACGGACGGGTCATTTTTGACCCACGTTGAAAATTAATTGCGTAGCAACTCAAAAAACGTTATACAGCGGCCAAATTGATATCTGTAATTCTGTGTCATGTTTCATCTTCACATTAACGGCGGGTCACATTAGACCCGACAAGCGATTCGCAAACTAACCTCCATTGCACTTATCCAAAAACACTTTGACGTATCCGCAATCTCCATTTTCGGCCTTGGTGAAGTCGGACAAAATGGCCGAGTCGACGGAGAACTTCCGATTCAAACTCAACGCAGCGAACGGAGCCGGCTCGGAGTACTGTCGAGTCAACTTCTTCTTCTTCAGAAGCGAGAAGATCGACGAACGCCGTCTCTCAGGCTTGTCTTTCATCTTCGTTTCGTGTTCCATTTTTGAATCGTGTGTGTGTGGGGTCAATTTAGACCCATTTTGATACGTTTGAGGACTTCATTGTAATCGTATCATAAATGTTCTCAAACACATTTAGGTGTCCATTTTGTTTTCATTATTTCCTTTAAAACTACTATAGTTAGTAAAGATAAATGACTTAAAATACATGTCGTTGGTTCATTCCCCGAAGGAGGATAAAAGGTTTTCATAATTACAAGTTATTGTAGTGATCGAAAATCGACCATCGAATTTAATATAGTTATAACATATATTCAGTCTTACTTATAAACTTGTTTGACCGTTAAGAGTTGGTTAAGAATTGCTTAAATAGCTGTCAAAACATCACCGGTTGCTAGTTTAAACCTTAAGAGGAAAGATTGCGGGTTTGAATTACAGATGATCGAGTAAATTTGTGTTTTGACTAAGCATAGCTTTGCGAAGTTTTATAAGTAAGACTGTTTATACTTAAATTATATTTTTCTGTACTCCTTTATATGAACTTGAATAATAACAAATCTCACACTCGGCGCGCGCAATGTGTTTCAAAAAGGGGACAAAGTTTATTCTTTACGTATGTATTAATCTATATATATAAAAATGGATCCCTATTTCCCTTGGTCACGTCATCACGCGTGAACGGCTGGACCGATATCACTATTATTTTTGTTTCGTTTGTTATTGTCAGGGGAAAGTTCTTATGAAAGAAAAAATTCAAAAAAATTGCACGGAAAATTAGAATATTTATGAAAATTTAACGAAAATATTAATTTTATATAGCTGTCAATTGTTTGAAATAACTGTCAGCGATTGACAGAATGCGCGCTGCAAATTCATAGTTAAGACGGGACAACGTCTTTCGGGCAGCCAGTATTATATATATATATGTTGGATTTCAAGATTATCATTAACTTCACAGCGTTACCTAGTTGATTGTGGAACGGACTGCCGAAACAAAGGTCCGCAGGGTTTAAATAGAAAGATAGGGAGTTGGAAATATTAATTGTCAACTTCCATAGCAAAGCCGGAGACAAAATATTGAACTAAGGAGGGGTTTGAACCTCAAGTACAGGGAAGAATACTAAAAGTCAGTTTTTTATTTTATTACTTTGAATGACGAGAGAAGCTTGCCGTTCGCCTGATGGTAAGCAATACGACCGCCCATAAACAGTAGAAACACCAACACCTTGAATTACATAGTATTGTTTGCTATTCCACTGCGCTCGCCATCCTCAGACATGAGATGTTGTCTTATTATGTCCAATAGTTACACTGGCTAGACTAGAAGCAAGTTTTAAATAAAAATAAGTCTAATACCCTATTGGATAGTTTCCTATGTTTGATTTAGTTTATTATTTTATATGTAATAGAAAATTGTATGAAAAAGAAATTCTTCAGTGAAATCAGCATCAAAATTGGTTGAAAAATAAAGCAGTTATTCATATTCGAAATATTGTTATTAGGAAAAGTGAGAGTGTGGAGGGGTTATCGCGCTATCCTTTTCTCACTCGCGCAGCGTTATGGCCGTTGGCACTGGGTGACGTCACATTTCACTATTACTGTAATTAGACAGCTTCCCTTTCCACCAAATTTCAAAGCTTTATAACTCCTTTATTATTGCGTGGATTTTAAAAATTCTTTTTCCAATACATTTTAGATAAAATACATTTTAGATAAATGTATTTAAAGTCATCAACTAACATATTGCAAAAAAAACTATGCCCCCGTGACCTACGTCATCTAAGCCAACGTCAAGAATGTGAGATCGGAACACATCGCAACAATGCGTTAAGGAACTGCATGTCTATATTTTTTAATATCATTGACCAATAACAAACAATTGAACAGCGTAATGAGCGGTGTGACGCGACAATTCAAGGCCTTTCGCGTGTCACCGACGGTATATTATCATTAATGTATCTGCCACTACGGTTGACAATACCAGCCGTCTTTTTAACCGACTACAAAAAAGAGGTTCTGTATTTAACCTCTACAGACACGAACGTCCATATAAACTATTTGTTCAAAATCTGAACTAAAATGGCAACCGAAACGTCACTGTTGTAACCTATTTATTCACTTGAACAACGAACAATTTTACTTATTTGATTAATATTTTTTATTCAAATCCAAGTTTACACTTAGACTCGAGTTCTTATATCATGAGCGCCACTCCGTACACAACCACAAGCTGTCTATACTGACCATACTAAAGTCAAGGAAAGTGCATACCTGAGTAATTCTCTATAGGAATTTCGAAGGTGTGTGAAGTCTACCAATCCGCACTACAGCGTGGTGGACTAAGGCCTAATCCCTCTCAGTAGTAGAGGAGGCCCGTGCTCAGCAGTGGGACAGTGTATCATACAGGGCTGATATTGTTTTTATTATATATATATACTCTTCTGTCCCATTTAAGAACGAACTATGCTCTAAACACATTCATATTTAGAGTTTGTAATTAATGCAATAGTAAGTTCTCTCATGTATACGTACGCCCTAAACTGCCCTTTCGACTATTTTTATCATATCCATCCAATGGTTGTCTGGTAGAAATCGCCTCGAGCGATAACACCGCCATTTGTACCACCAATGTTATCTTTTCCACCATCTGTACACAAATTTGTCTTCTTTTTTTTACATTTTCGGTGTACAAAAAAGTTTTAAATAAATAAATAAATAGACCTATTTACAGGATCCTACTTAGAGTTTAAAATATATATATAATTGTATATAATTTTAATAATACTTCTTGTTTTATCTTTGTACTAGTTTTGCTCTTAATTTGATATTACGGATTTTTTATGTATTATTCTTAATTCCATTAATGTCAAAGTATAATTGTACTCTTTGTTTTCCAAAAACGTAAAAATAAAAAAAAAATACTGTCTGCAAAACGTTCTAACAATAATTAGAATTTTCAAGTAAATTATGAAATGAAAGCCGACAAGAATCGGGTTATGGACCCTTAGACCCTTTGCCTACACTATCATACGAACCCTACAAGTTCTACTATAATTAATCGTTTTAATTAACAACTAGCGACCCGCCCCGGCTTCGCACGGGTGCAATGCTAATACTAAATACACTACAGAGAAACTGTGAACGTTGTATATAAAAACATAGCGGCCCGCTCTGTCTTCGCACGGGTATAACATAACAAAATAACAGTATTTCTCCACTATTTAATGGATGTTATTATACATATAAACCTTCCTCTTGAATCACTCTATCTATTAAAAAAACGCATCAAAATCCGTTGCGTAGTTTTAAAGATTTAAGCATACAAAGGGACAGAGAAAGCGACTTTGTTTTATACTATGTAGTGATTTACCATAGCTCTTAATATTTGATCACCAATCAAAACTCTAAATGCAAAAAAAATATGAGTTAGAAAACATTTTAACAGCAGTATTTAGGGTTATTATAAGACTGTGTTTTTAAATTAAATCACATAATAATGTGTATCTCTGGTAACATTGTGCCAAAGTCATTCATGAACAACAAATGTTTATACAAAAAAGTACCGGTTTTACTTGTTTGATCATTGTGTAGTTTAGTGCGAATATGGCGTGCGCGTGAGTGCATTTACGACTCAAAGTGTGACGTGCGATAAATTCTGTTTAGCAGTGGATTAGGGCGTGTAAAACAAAAATTACTTTTTACTAATATTTATTTCGTTCGAAACTTATTTTTTATTTTACATCTACGGCTCAAGTAACTTATAAACTGTTATTTTCAAGAAGATAAGTGCGAGGTTTCTTTTAGTAACGCAATGTCAAAATAATAATAATAAATAATAATATCAGCCCTGTATTATATACTTGCCCACTGCTGAGCACGGGCCTCCTCTACTACTAAGAGGGATTAGGCCTTAGTCCACCACGCTGTAGTGCGGGCAGACTTCACACACCTTCGAAATTCCTATAGAGAACTTCTCAGATGTGCAGGTTTCCTCACGATGTTTTCCTTCACCGTTAAAGCGAACGATAAATTCACAAAGAATACACACATGATTTTTAGAATGTCAAATAGACCCTGTATATTATTAAAATCTGTTTAACGGAAGCAATTGTTTCTAATTGCGTTTCGCTACGGCATTTCACCGTCTACCCCGCTGATAACAAGCGATATCTTATCAGAGCTATTAGTAGATAATTATTCATTTGTTTGTGTCGTCTTTTAACTGAATTCAAAAAAAGACGTTAACAATTCGACGTGTTTCTTTTTTGTATAGCATCACACATTTTGTAATGCTAAGTTTGGACTAGCAAGCTTTTACACCAATATATTGGTGATATGATTATATACTTCACAATGCCGCAAGAGGCGATTGCCTAGTTAGAAATGTAACGGAGTGCCGAGAAGAATGTCCGCAGGTTCAAAACCCAAACGTACCTCTGATTTTTCTAAAGTTATGTGTTTATTTTTTGTGAATTATCGCTTGCTTCGACGGTGAAGGAAGACATGGAGAGGAAACCTGCACACCTGAGAAGTTCTCTATAGGAATTTCGAGGGTGTGTGAAGTCTACCAATTCGCATTACGCAAGCATGGTGGCCTAAGGCCTAATCCCTCTCAGTAGTAGAGGAGGCCCGAGCTCAGCAGTGGGACAGTATATAATACAAGGCTGATATTGTATATATTATATATTTTTATATTGCATTACACCTTTTCTGGGCCTCCTCCGCTACTGAGAGGGATTAGGCCTTAGTCCGTACGCTGTATTGCGGATTGATAGACTACAAACACCCTGAAATTTCTTGGAGAATTTCTCGGGTATGCTGGTTCTCTCACAATGTTTTCCTTCACCGTTAATAAACCAAGCTTAACGTTTCCTTATGCACTAGTCCCAAATAATATAAGGGTCATTTTGACATTGCGTTACTAAATGAAACCACATACTCATCTACTTAGAAATAATACTTTACAATAAATAAGTTACTTGAGCCGTAGATGTAAAATAAAAAACGTGTAAATTTCGAACAAAATAAATATAAATAAAAAGTAATTTTAATTTTACGCGCCCTAATGCCACTACTACTCCTCTAAGAGAATTCGTCGCAGCAACATACTTTCAGTCAGAAATACACTCACACGCCATATTCGCATTAAACTACAAAATGATCGAAAAATCAGAAAACTAAAACCAGGATTTTTGGTGAAAATATTCGTTAATAATGAATGATTTTTGGCACGTCAGCAAAGGTGAAGACGAGTATGTGGTTTCATTTACTAACGTAATGTCAAAATATCCCTATAGAGTATTTTTTTATGTTCGGAATGAGAAAACTCAAAAACTATACAACCGATTTCGCTCATTCTTTCACAAATAAAAAGCTACCTTACGTCTCATGCCATAGGTTACTTTTTATGCTGAGAACGAGCGTTAAGGTGCGGAGTAGCGAGCAAAAGCTTATGTTATAATATTTGTTGTTTTAGTTATTAGTCCAGTCGGCACATATGGTCGTTGGCCTTTTAAAAACGGGGTCTAAGGCCATTCGTGTGTTGCTGTTAGATATAAAATCGGTAAATTTGAAAAATAGCAGGACCAATAAATGCTTATTTATCTGGAAGTTAGGTAATAAATACCTAGAGCGGGATCGGGAGAGGGCCGACCCCGTTCGAAGACGAAGACGTCAAGGCGGTCGTATCAATCGCCCTGGTTAAAATAAATAATAATATCAGCCCTGTATTATATACTTGCCCACTGCTGAGCACGTGCCTCCTCTACTACTGAGAGGGATTAGGCCTTAGTCCACCACGCTGGCCTAGTGCGGATTGGTAGACTTCACACACCTTCGAAATTCCTATAGAGAACTTCTCAGGTATACAGGTTTCCTCACGATATTTTCCTTCACCGTTAAAGCGAACGATAAATTCACAAAGAATCGCCCTGGTTAGCTTAACAGATTGCAGATATATTGCATTGAGGGTGGGAGGTGTTAGCAAGAGCTCTCATTCCTCCACCGGGACAGTGCTTTCAGCGACGCGCTGGTGGAGTTCTGGCGTCTTCATTTTGAGATCTCAGAGCTTCACGAAGGTGCCTATGGAGACCAACATGGGGTTTTTGGCTAGTAAAAGTCCGGCATACTCTGCTTACTATTGGTGGGGATCCAAGAGAATATTCCCCATGAAAAAAAAAAGGGTAATAAAAACTGAATAGTTTTTTTTTTATTGCTTTGAATGGCAAGCTTGCCGTTCGCCTGATGGGAAGCGATTTTCTGTAGTTTTCCAAATAAAGTAATATTAATATAACACTCAGGGCTAACGTAGCTACTTAACAGGGAAAGAATTTTCAAAACCGATTCAGAAGTTCTCCAAGTTATCCATTCCAAACACAAAATCAAATGATTCTTTTTCTATACGTTTAGTAAAATACCAATCATACTAATTTAAAAAATGCGAAAGTTTGTGATGTATGTATGTTTGTTCGTGTTTCACGAAAAAACTACTGAACGGATTTGGATGAAACTTTACAGTAATATTGGTTATACATCATAATAACACATAGGCTACAATTTATAATGATTTTGTGTTTTGGTCATAATATAACGATACATATCAAGTAAGTCGGAAAAAATTGATATCTTGGCGTATGCTACCTAAACCGTTGGAGTTAGACAAAGATGATGTACCGTAGGATTGTTTGTCTTAAATAGTTCTAAATAAAAGTCCGCAATAACATATATCTACCTTTTATGTGAAAGCCACGACCAAAATAGTGAGCCATAAACATAATTAAATCGGATACTTTTTTTAGGGGAAAACTCCTTCACGCGGTCGAAGCCGCGAGCCAGTGATTCATAAAATCCAGTTCGAATTTAAACTGTTAAAACATATAAGCCGTGCTCTCTTAGCTCGCATACATTTAGCCTAGATTTTGTTACGTTTTATTTATTTTCTCTACACCGGCCTCGAGTCTAGACTTCATAGCTCACATAATTTACGACCTAAAATTTTTCCGCCGCTTTGTTTTTGTAAAAGCTAAGGTGTTTTGCTGAGGTGTTACACTTTTTTCATAGAATAACTAAAAAATGTATTAAAGTACTTATACTTACTGTTACAATCATTGAAGTAAATTTGTGTTTTAACTAAGCATAGCGCCTAGTTAAAACACAAATTTATTCGATCAGCTGTAAGTCAAAACCCGCCATCTTGCCTCTTAACGTTTAAATTAGGACCGGTGATGTTTTTGACAGCTATTTAAGCAATTCTTAACCTCTTAACGCTAAAACAAGTTTATAAGTAAGACTGCATAAAATAATAATAATAATATCATATTAGTAAGATTCGTAGACTTCACACACCCTCGAAAATTCTCGATAAAACTCAGAGGTGTGTGCCCTTGGGATTTGAACCTGCGAACATTCATCTCGGCAGTCCGTTCCACAAACGACTAGGCTATCGCCGCAAGACTGCATATGTTATAGTTATGATAAGTGACTCATAAGACGCCCATCTAAACAAAACCATTACTTAGAAAGCTAGATCATACGTGCAGTACATAATCTGCGATATTCGCGAAGACTATTTTCCCCTTGCTATAAACATTGTTTCAGGAGATCTATCGCTTCTCGCAATCTAAACTATATTACTATATCACTACATAGTATAAAACAAAGTCGCTTTCTCTGTCCCTACGTGTGCTTAAATCTTTAAAACTACGCAACGGATTTTGATGCGGTTTTTTTAATAGATAGAGTGATTCAAGGAAGGTTTATATGTATAATAACATCCATTAAATAGTGGAGAAATATTATTATTTTGTTATGTTATACCCGTGCGAAGCCAGAGCGGGCCGCTATGTTTTTATATACAACGTTCCCAGTTTTTCTGTAGTGTATTTTGTATCAGCATTGCACCCGTGCGAAGCCGGGGCAGGTCGCTAATTATTTACAAAACTGAAGAGTCTGTTTGAGCGCCCTAATCTCACGAACTACTGGTTCGAATTGAAAAATTCTCGTGGCCTTAAGTGTGTCGCGTTCCGGGATCAGCTTGTGTATATCCAGTTCTAACAGGCATAATTATGTCGACTGAGGAGTAATCATCTCTCGTCAGTCGACATTCTATTGGACCCCACTCCACTTACCATCAGAAGCAGTGGAGACACTTTGTCTTGCACGTATAAAAAATAAATTTTACAGCATCGATATATATGTACTACGTACTAGATCTGGCGTTCCGCACACTCATTGTGTTCGACTCAACTGTACTGCAATCCGTACACCTCACTTTACTATGGTTTCAACTTTAACAGCGCGTGGTTGTGTACGGAGCGGCGTTCATAATATCAAGAAGTCGAATCTAAGTGTAAACTTGGATGTGAATAAAAAATATTAGTCAAATAAGTAAAATTATTTGTCGTTCAAGTGAAAAAATAGGTTATAACAGTGACGTTTTGGTCGCCATTTTAGTTCAGATTTTGAACAAATAGTTTATATGGACGTTCGTGTCTATAGAATATACGTCAATGATTTTAAGGGCATACCTAAAGTATGATCATGGAATTCAATATACTTGTTTTAATTTTAGACATTTCTAGACGTTTTTCATAAACACCTTCTCCGCAAACTGACCACGACACGTCCACACAAATTAATATAGTAAACACGTGACATGCATTGCGTCATAGCAAATCGATGCAAAAATTAAACATTATAACCATATTCATAAAGGCTATGTTAGTGTAATTTATAGCGATATGGAACTCTATAATGATATTTATAACATACTTATACTGTCTCTCTGTTGTGCCCGGGCCTCTTCTACTACTGAGAGGGATCAGGCCTTAGTCCACCACGCTGTAGTGCGGGTAGACTTCACATACCCTCGAAATTCCTATAGAGAACTTCTCGAGTATGTAGGTTTCCTCACGATGTTCTCCTTCACCGTTAAAGCAAGCGATAATTCACAAAGAGTACACACATAAGTTCAAAAACGTCAGAGGTGAGTTTGGGATTTGAACCTGCGAACATTCGTCTCGACCGTTCCACAACCAACTGGGCTACAGCCGCTTTTTTTGTTTATAATCTTGTTACATATACTTCCACCCCTATAGTCGCTGATCATGCATCCCATGATGCGCCCCAGCAACGACGGACACAACTCATCGGTCATCGACCACACGTGTCACCTACTCATCGGGCACGAGGCGCCGACGCTGCAATTTAGCTATATAATTTTTCCATTCCATACGTTTCATTTTTTTATGTAATATCAGTAAGAAGCACTTTTAGACCTAACATTGGCTAATAGACACGTATTCTAATTGTAATTTTTATTTCTTAATTAAATTTATTAAAATAATTTTGTTTTTTTTTACAACCTCCGGTTGTGCCTTACGTAATTGGCGCAGTCGGTAGGATACTAGAATCAGTGCGCGGCGGTCAAAAAAAGGGCAACAAAATCGTTAAACAGCTCGACTCCGTAAAGTCGCTGACGGGTTTTCCAGCCCTCATCTAGTATCCAGAACCTACGAAGTCACGACTAGAGGCGTATCCAGACATCGATACTGCAAGAAGAACCAGAATATGTAAGTACCTCTTGAATCGCTCTCGAGTTGCTTCCTTATTTCCTTTACTCTGATAGTTGTTCCCTTAACCTATTATAATATATCATTATATAGGGTTACATAGGTTTAGTAATCAATTCGTATTAGTTATATTCATATTAATTATTCTAACATCGATAGTCAATATCTAGTTCTTATCCTTAACTTTCGAGTTACAATAAACCGCAAAAATTTTTCACCCAAGGCAGTTAAGCAATCCTAGGTTAGATAGAGACCGTAGGCAACGTGCATTAGATAGCAAAAGAGACTTGAACAGTAGTCCGAACATTTTAGCAGAACAAAAGATGGCAAGTAATTATGATGCCATTATTAAGGCGCTTCGATTGGTTCCGGAATTCGACGGTAATGCAAATGTCCTGACGCGTTTTATTAAGATATGCGACCAGTTAGTTCAGGAGTTTGTTACGGAAGCCCAACCGTTGAATTGCACCGCTCTACTAAATGGCATATTGAACAAAATTATAGGACCCGCAGCTCGGTTAATTAATACAAATGGTGTACCGGACACCTGGCAAGGTATTCGTGATGCCTTAATCAACAATTTCGCAGACCATCGCGACGAGACCGCGTTATATAATGATCTAGCACTTTTAACTCAAGGGCCAAATACACCCCAAGAATACTACGAGATCTGTCAAAATCTATTTAGTACCATCATGACGTACGTATCTTTACATGAATCTCTGCCTACCACTATTGAAGCTAAGCGCATATTATATAAGAAGCTAACGTTGCAATCATTCTTACGCGGCTTAAAGGAACCATTAGGTTCACGCATACGCTGCATGCGCCCGGAAAACATAGAGAAGGCTCTCGAGTTTGTCCACGAAGAGGCGAATATTTTGTATATGCAAAAACGCGGTGATCATAATGTAAACTATGATAAGAAACCTCATTTTCTGCCACCGTATCAACCCCATAAATTTTCGATCGAAACATTACCACCCCCGAAATCTTTCATGTTTAACACGTCTATGCCAGGTCAATCTCGTGCGTTCAATTCTCCACATACTTACCCCCAAATGACAAAACCCATATACAATCAAAATGCACAAATTAGAGGTCCCACTCGCACACAACAAATTTTCGCAGCGCCTCTACCGAATCGGTCCCGCGAGCACATATTTACTATGCCACAACCACAACGTAATTTTAATACCAAGCCTAATGACGTACCTCGACCAATGAGCGGCGTAAGTCACTTTACCCCAAAAGCCTTACCACCTACTGGTATGCACGGCCATAACTGGGCTACACACGGAAATCCACCCCCTTCTAATTACTTTAAAAGCCGCCAAGTAAATGTCAATGAGTGCTATGACCCATATTATGAATATGATCCATATGAATACTATTTCAACGAATCATATTCCTACGAATATGGCCCTGAGTACGATTATAATGTTGAACAACAGTATTCGTACCAAGAACCATACCATGCCCACTCTGTAGAACCACTGGAATCTGATAAACATCATACGCAAGATGATCAGGATTTTCAGAAAGCTTCGGACTCCGCAAGACCAAAATAGAAGTCAATCTTCAAACGCAACGCCAACTACCGTACATACAGATTGCTAGTCCTCCTCTTAAATTATTAATTGATACCGGAGCGAATCAATCCTTCATATCCCCGGAAGCTGTAAAACAACATTTTAATAATGCACCACTAAATTATGAACCATTCGAGGTGACAAATGTTCACGCTACAACCCGCAACAACTATTCCATTACAATACCGTGTTTTAAAGAATTTAATGAACCCGATGCCATCACCCTATTCGTCTATAAATTTCATGAATATTTCGATGGACTTATAGGCTTGGATTTACTAAATAAATGGGAATCGAATATCGACTTGAAACATAACACTCTCACAACTCGACGCGCTATGAATCATATTATAATGTACGATTCGCGTAATTGCAATTTTAATGAAGACATAATACCGGCAAACTCTTCAAAAATGATTAGAGTGCCAATTAACATACACGATTGTGACGCTTACATTCCGGAGCAGAGATATTCGAATTGTATTATAAAGGAATGTTTAACCAGTGTGAATAAGAACCGCGGAATTATAGAAATTAGTAATGAAACCCCAAATGATTTAATATTTTCCCTAGATCGTCCGATCAATGCCGAAGTATACAATATCCAGTACAACCGTACTGAAACACCGTCGACTATGTCCCGCGCTGACCAAGTAATATCGCGTTTACGTACCGGTCATTTGAACCCTGAAGAGCGCGTGAACTTAGAAAATTTATGTAGACAATACTATGATGTGTTTTATATAGAAGGCGAACCATTGACTTTTACGAACCAAGTAAAGCATAATATTAGGACCACAGACGAAGTACCCATTTACTCTAAAAGTTACCGATACCCCTATGTTCATAGAGATGAAGTTCGTAGCCAAATCTCAAAAATGTTGGAGCAGGGTATTATCAGACCTTCCAACTCAGCGTGGAGCTCACCTATATGGGTGGTGCCCAAGAAAATGGATGCTTCCGGTAAAATCAAATGGCGTATTGTTATCGACTATAGGAAATTAAATGAGAAGACATTGGATGACAAATATCCTATTCCGAACATTGCCGATGTTTTAGACAAACTTGGTAATTGTCAATATTTCACAACTTTAGATCTTGCCAGTGGATTTCATCAGGTGGAAATGGATCCACGTGACATTCCAAAAACTGCTTTTAATGTTGAAAACGGTCACTACGAATTTTTAAGGATGCCTATGGGCCTTAAGAATTCCCCGTCCACATTTCAAAGAGTTATGGACAACGTTCTTACCGGTTTGCAAAATCAGATATGCTTGGTGTATCTCGACGATATTATCGTGTTTAGTACCTCTCTACAAGAGCATATGATTAATCTGCAAAAAGTGTTTGACAGACTGAGAGAATCTAATTTTAAAATTCAGATGGACAAGTCTGAATTCCTAAAGTTGGAAACTGCCTACCTTGGTCACGTCATTACCACTGAAGGTATTAAACCAAACCCCGATAAAATCGATGCAATAAAAGATTTCCGATACCCAGGACCGCAACTGAAATTAAGCGATTTCTCGGTCTTTTAGGCTATTATCGGAAATTCATTTCTGGATTTGCAAAGCTTACGAAGCCCATGACCCAATGTTTAAAGAAAGGCTCTAAAATTGACATTAACAATCCTGAATATATCAGTTGCTTTGAACATTGTAAAACACTTCTTACTAATGATCCAATATTGCAATACCCCAACTTTGCTAAAGATTTTATATTAACAACGGATGCTTCTAATCTAGCAATAGGCGCCGTCCTCTCACAGGGACCTATCGGCTCCGATAAACCTATTGCATACGCTTCTCGTACTCTTAATAGTAGCGAGATTAATTATAGTACAATAGAGAAAGAACTGTTGGCCATCGTATGGGCAACTAAGTACTTCCGACCCTACCTATTTGGCCGAAAATTTGTGGTTATCACCGACCACAAGCCCCTTAAGTGGATGATGAGCCTTAGAGAGCCAAATTCACGATTAACCCGATGGAGGCTTAAGCTTAGCGAATACAACTTTACTGTCCTTTATAAAGAAGGAAAGTATAACGTAAACGCTGACGCCCTCTCGCGAATCGAGATTAACAACGAAGAAACCGATTCGTTAGATGTGAATTACTCAGATAGGCCTCAATCGAGAGCCGGTTCTACCACGGTTACAGTACACACCAGTGAAGAGAATCCCATCCTAGAAATTCCCATTATAGAGGACCCTCTCAATAAATTTAACCGACAAATATGTTTCACTGTCGTTGGTGACATAAAGAGAAAGCCCACTGTTAGCAAACCATTTGAGTCGCACACGCGAACTAATATTCAAATCTCAGAATCAAATTTAGAGTCAGACATAGTAAACGCTATAAAAGAATACGTAAATCCCAAAGTACGAACAGGCATTATAATATATCCCACTCTTGCTATGTACAAAATCATACCAGTCATTCAGAAATATTTCAAAAGTTCTTCTATGAATCTCATTTTATGTAAAACTGAAATAGAAAATGTTAAAACTTACTTACAACAACAGGAAATAATTAAAGCCTATCATGAGGGTAAAACCAATCATAGAGGAATAAATGAATGTTACCTATCCCTGTCAAAGAAATATTTCTGGCCCAAGATGAAAGAGCACATTGCCAAATATATTAACGAATGTAGTACTTGTGGACAAGCCAAATATGATCGCCACCCTATAAAACAGAGATTTTGTATAGTTCCGCCCCCTACTAAACCATTTGAAATAGTACATCTTGACCTCCTCACAGTAGAAAATGAGAAATACCTCACTTACGTTGATGCTTTCTCAAAATACGCACAAGCATATCTCCTCCGTCTACCGCCATAAGTGTAGTGCAAGCCCTCTTGAAACTTTTTACTCACCACGGTGTACCCCTGACAATAGTAAGCGATCAAGGTTCTGAATTTATAAATCAGGTCTTCACAGAGTTTATACGACTTCACAAAATTCAGCATCATAAAATACTCGCTCACACGCCGAATGATAATGGTATAGTTGAGCGTTTCCATTCAACCCTTTTGGAACATCTCAGGATATTGAAGTTAGAACGCCGGCAAGAACCAGCTATTAACTTGATGCCATATGCCATACTAGCCTATAACAATACCATACATAGTTTTACCAAATGCAGGCCTATGGAATTGATTGTAGGACATTTTGACCCTAGAGATCCATTTCAAATCGACCTCACTGAACACTTACTACAACAATACGTACAAGATCATAAAAAACGCATGACCGAAGTCTATAATTTGTTTAACGAGTCGTCCCTACACCATAGAACCGAATTGACGGAAAATCGAAACAAGGACCGCGAGCCTGAAAAGGAATATGAACCTGATCAAACGGTCTTTGTTCGCAACCCTCTAGCAAGTCGTCAAAAGTTAGCACCCAGGGTTACCCAGGACACTGTCCTAGCCGATCTACCGATTCACATATACACCAAAAAGAAAAGAGGCCCAGTTGCCAAATCTCGCCTTAAGCGAGGCCCTAAAGTCTCACCCTTGTTGCAGGATGCTTCTACCACTGATGCTTCTACTTCAAAGGACGTGGGCCCAGGACATAACACTCGATAGCCTCGATGATGGACCAGGTCTACTCCCATTCAAATTAGGCCAATCACGATTAATATCTCATTACCACACATTTCTACAATATGTTAACCTCACAGACATTCAATTTAGAATAGAATCAGTAAAAACTCAAATATCGGAATTTAAGACAAGGACTGGCAACACCTCAGATTCACTTTATGATCCACATCTGACATATTTAAAGCAAAAGATAGATGAGATAGCTGAACGTTTAGCCACCTTTCAACCTCACAGAGTTAAAAGAGGATTAATAGATGGTCTTGGTTCGGTTATAAAAAGCATCTCGGGAAATCTTGACTATACAGATGCCATTAAATATAATAATGCGTTGAACATTTTGGAAGATAATCAGAATCAGTTATACTCAGAAATCAATAATCATATTAGTTAATCAAAAGATTGGATATCGCATCATACAAAAATTTTAGACGACATAGTAAATAACCAAAATAAAATAGCTGAGATTTTAGCGTCCATTATATCAAAAGAAAATAGCATAGAAACTGACTCAATAAAAGTCGCTCATTTAGCACAGTTTCTCGCTATTCTAGGAGACAACATAGATAACCTTAGTGAGGAATTACTTACCTTAGAAACTACCCTAGCATTTATTCGTACGTCTAGTTTTTCACATACAATGTTAAGTCTAAATTTTCTTAAGAATATGATGAATAGTTTAAGAACTTTATACTCCAGCTCCGAAATCATAGATATTGATTCTAGAGAATACAATAGAATTATACAATTAGGTTCATACTATGTAGATAATCAGATAGTCCTAGTATATAAAGTACCAATTGCCTTTCCAGAAATATATGATTATTATAAACTATCTATTGTACCGAATAGATATAATCAAGCCCTAATACCCATCCTACCCTAGCCATAGCAATTCGAAGCAATGATTCTAGGTACATGGAGGCAGAATGCCCGAAGGCAAACAACTGGTACATCTGCGAAGGAGGAATAAGCTATTACTCACAAATGGAGCCTGATTGTACACAGCATCTCATCACCACACAGCAACGCAGCTTGCCCTGCAAATTGAATTCCATACAACTCACGAGAGAAGCAGTAGAACAACTCGACGACCAACACTACACTATGAGTTTACCCAAACCTACAAAAGTACTACTTATCTGTGGACAAAAGCAATACAAAACCCTACAAGGAAGTTACCTCGTATCGCTTCCATACCGGTGTTCTATAGAGACGCCTACATTTAAGATTTGTAACGCACATAATATAATAAAAGGACATATCCTAAGAATTATGAACCTACCACCCGTATCCGAAGAAACAATTCACCAAGAGGAACCCATAGTCAAGTTGAACTCCATTCATCTCGAAAACCTGCATACCAGTAACACCAAAATATCCCTACAGTCATCTGGAAAATTAAAATCAACGAATGATTGGAGCCTGTATCATACTACGATACCTGTCTACTCTATCCTATTCGGTGCATGTGCACTCATTATTGGAATCATGACTCGCCGAATGGTACTTAATTTGAAAAGAAAAGGTGACCTGGAAACCGTTCTATCTCAGCCAACATATGCGGAGATACAAGAATCAACTAAACCAACCCCCAAACCCGAGGAAGTGAATCTCAATCGCATCTCAGCAGCATTTGGGACAAGGTCGCCAAATAGTTGCTGATCTTTGGGAGGGAGGTGTTACATATACTTCCACCCCTATAGTCGCTGATCATGCATCCCATGATGCGCCCCAGCAACGACGGACACAACTCATCGGTCATCGACCACACGTGTCACCTACTCATCGGGCACGAGGCGCCGACGCTGCAATTTAGCTATATAATTTTTCCATTCCATACGTTTCATTTTTTATGTAATATCAGTAAGAAGCACTTTTAGACCTAACATTGGCTAATAGACACGTATTCTAATTGTAATTTTTATTTCTTAATTAAATTTATTAAAATAATTTTGGTTTTTTTTACAACCTCCGGTTGTGCCTTACGTAATTATCTTGCTTGTTACAAATAAATATTTACTTTCTTTCAATATTTACAACGTTATATTTTTGGAGCACCATGTATTCAAACCTAAATCTATCTCAACACAAAGTAGGCCAGATAATGAAAATTCTTATCTAAGCCAAAGTCTAATATGGCCAAATCTCTGCTAACAAACCAAGTTTTATAATGGGTCAAATATTTGTAAGTTATACTCATGCTTCAATTTATAAAATGTGAAATTTATTAAATAGTAGTTGACCCGACAAACGATGTCCTGTCAACTATGAATTTGCAGCACGCATTCTGTCAGTCGCTGAAATTAACTTAAATTTTCTAACGTTACGCTCAACTTCCTTAATTTTTTCTTTCGTAAGATCCTCCCCCTGACAATAACAAAACACAAGAAAAAAAAATTTGTGAAATCGGTGCAGCCGTTCACGCGTGATGGCGTGACCAAGGGAAACAGGGATTCATTTTTATATATATAGATTTTTTAGAACTTTAAGAGGAATAATTCCGTCATACATATTTGTTGCGTGACTTCAACCGTTTACGCTGTGCATGCATCTGAAGCTCTCAAGAAGAATCAAAATTTCCTCCGATTTTGAAATAATTTTCATTGATGATCCGCGCCTGTTGGTCACAGTGTGATGTCATATTATAAGCATTCCTCGATAAATGGGCTATCCAACACTGAAACAATTTTTCAATTCGAACCAGTACTTCCTGAGATTACATCGATTAAACAAAACTATTCAACTTTATTTAATAGTTTAGATTTTTCAGCGTTAAATCTATATGTCTAAAAATGAATCCCTATTCCCCTTGGTCACGCCATCGCGCGTGAACGGCTGGACCGATTTCACTATTTTTTTTTTGTTGTGTTTGTTATTGTCAGTAGAAGGTTCTTATGAAAGAAAATTAGAAAAATTAGAAACTTTAAAAAAACTTAACAATATTAATTTACATAACTGTCAATTGTTTGAAATAACTGTCACCGATTGACAGAATGCGCGCTGCAAATTCATAGTTAAGACAGGACAACGTCTGTCGGGTCAACTAGTATATTATGAAACACAAAGTCCCCCTCAGCATCTGTGTACCTGTCCGAACACAATAAACTCAAAAACTACTCAACAGATACCGATACAATTAGGCATGAAAATAATTTCAATTCAACATGTTAGAGGTAAATGCTGTGTTCACCTATTAGTAGCACACATATCAGATGCTGTATCTTATTGCTTTTTTAACATTGATTGATGTAATATGTAGTGCTGTTGGTGTACCTTATTACATACTAGCGACCCGCCCTGGCTTCGCACGGGTGCAATGCTGATACTAAATACACTACAGAAAAACTGTGAACGTTGTATATAAAAACATAGCGGCCCGCTCTGGCTTCGCATGGGTATAACATAACAAAATAACAGTATTTCTCCACTATTTAATGGATGTTATTATACATATAAACCTTCCTCTTGAATCACTCTATCTACTTATTAAAAAAAACCGCATCAAAATCCGTTGCGTAGTTTTAAAGATTTAAGCATACATAGGGACAGAGAAAGCGACTTTGTTTTATACTATGTAGTGATAAATAAATTTGAGATTAGGGACATAGGCTACCTTTTATCCCGAGAAAATATATAGCGGGTCTTTCAAAAATTCATTTAAATAGACGAAGCCGCGAGCAAATGCTAGTGTTTTATAAATTTCGGCTCTAGCTTCTAAAAATACGTGCCGTTTTTCTGGCGAGAACAACTTAATCCAAACTTCACGTCGTATATAATAAATTGTCTAGTTATATTCCCAGTATGCTATAAGGATAAACAAACAACATATAGGAATGATTGTTATTAATTAATAAGTAATACAGGGTCATTATGACATCGTGTTACTAAATGAAACCACATACTTATCTAATTGAATATAACACTTTACAATAAGTTACTTGAGCCGTAGAGGTAAAATAAAAAATAAAGTTTCGAACAAAATAAATATTAATAAAAAGTAATTTTAATTTTACGCGCCCTAATGCCACTACTACTACTCTAAGAGAATTCGTCGCAGCAACAACATCGTACTTTCAAACAGAAATACACACGCACACGCCATACTCGCACTAAACTACAAAATGATAAAAAATCACAAAACTAAACCGAGATTTTTGGTCATTCACGGATGATTTTTGGCACAATGTTAGCAAAGGTAAAGACGAGTATGTGGTTTCATTTATGAACCCAATGTCAAATTACCATAGTAGGACATCTTGAGATGTTGGTATCCTCAAAATGCGACAATAGGGTACTCGACTACATTGATTTTGTGCATTTTTTTATATGTAACAGCAATTAGTACAAAACAGAAGTCTTTCTGTGAAAACAGCATTAAAATTCGATGAGAAATGAGGCAGTAATTTGTATTTCAAATATTGCTACGCGCAGGAGTGTGTGGAGTGGGGATATCGCCCCATCTCTTTCTTACGCACGCATCGTAAAGCCCCTGACGTCACATGCAAGTATTTCGTCCCTTTTCTGTTTTTTGACACTCACGCCTACTACCTAATTTCAATGGCTTATAACTTGTGGATTTTTGACCAGATTTCAATGATTTCTTCTGTTTTAGAATTTATACAAGTACATATTATATAAAAGTTATAAATAAAAATAAGTCAAATACCCCATCAATTCGTTTTAGATGTTAAACATAAGACTGTGAGTCCGCCTGCCAAGCAGCAGTGTGTAGTCGCTGTTGTGTTAAGGTTCGAAGGACATTGTAGCCAGTGTAACTACTGGACATAATGAGACGTAACATCTCATGTCTCAGGATAGCGAGCGCACCAAACAATACTTTGTAATTCAAGGTGTTGGTGTTTCTACTGTTTATGGGTCGTATCGCTTACCATCAGGCGAACAGCAAGCTCGTCTTGTCATTCAAAGAAATAAAAAAAGCCACTTTCTGTCATGTTTTTCAAATTGATGTTGTTCAAATAATAAATCTTTAGACGGAACATTAGCAAAGAGTTTCGTATATCATAATTTGATCCAATATCCAAACACGTTGGCCGCATTTGATCCAACTATTTTTAACATTCGAGTGTTGTCTATAATGCACTTGAAAATATTCTTCGCAATCGTCTTCTGTTCTGACGTAATCTTATAGTGGATTGAACGTTTACGCAGCGCACGCAACGGAAGCTCTCAAAAAGAATAAATTTTCCCCATCTTTCGCAACATTATTCATTAATGCTCTGCTCCTATGGGTTATAGCGTGATGTTATATACCCTATAGTCTTCCTCGATAAATGGGCTATCTAACACTAAAATATTTTTTCAATTCGAACAAGTAGTTCCTGAGATTAACGTGTTCAAACAAACAAACTCTTCAGCTTTAGCATATACAGTTTTACTTATAAACTTGTTTTAGCGTAAAGAGGTGATTAAGAATTGCTTAAATAGTTGTCATAAATCATCACCGGTTTTCTAGTTAACAATTTAAAACCTCTTAACGCTAAAACAAGTATATAAGACTGATAGTACACAAGTGTGTGCAATACACAAGCACTCTCTGTTCCTTCTCATAGTCCGGTGAGACGACATGACCGGAGAGAGATCAGCAGGACCAACGGCTTAACATGCGTGAAGAGTATAATGCCCCCGAATTAAATGACATGGAAAATACTATGGCAAATGTAAACGTGGTGCAAAACAAAAGCGGCGATAGCCTAGTTGTGTGTGGAACGGACTGCCGAGAAGAATGTCCGCAGGTTCAGAACCCAAACACTCCTCTAACGTTTCTAAAATGTGTGTATTCTTTATGATTTATTGCTTGCTTTAACGGTGAAGGGAAACATCGTGAGGAAACCTGCATACCTGAGAAGTTCTTTAAGACTTTTGAGGATGCGTGAAGTCTGCCCGCACTACAGCGTGATGGACTAAGGCCTGATCCCTCTCAGTAAAGGAGGCCCGTGCAGTAGTAAGAATATACAGGGCCGAAGATGCACTACAGCGTGGTGGACTAAGACCTAATCTCTCAGTAGTAGAAGCCCGTGCAGCAGTAGAACATGATATTTTTATATTATTACAAGTGTAACAGCAAGCAAGAGCCGATATCGCTCACAAATGACTCCAAGGCCACGTCTGTTTTTGATAATTCATAAATGAAAACAAACTATACGGCAAATATTTAGTTTAGTCTGCCGTTGAGTAAATTAAGTTCATGAGAACGCAGTCTGTTATCTGGCGATGGGTACACATCGTTTAATATTACGGTTTGTGTTTACGCGAATTTTAGACATTGTACTATTTTGCAGATATCACGGTATTTTTAATTATTTAAATCACTGCCCCGGTGACGTAGTTCTACATGCTCGGTACGGCAGCGCTCTAAATTACCGAGTTCAAATCCCGGGTCGGGCAAAGTGATATTTGGATTTTTCTCAGTATCAGCCCGAGGTCTGGAATTTATGCCCGATAAATATGGGCTCGCCCCCTATCATGAGACGGAACGCACTTGGCGAAAAGTGAGTGCCCTAGTTGCGCCTCTGCATACCCCTTCGGGGATAAATGCGTGATGTGTGTTTTTAAAGTATAATTTTCCACCGCCATTTCGTTTGCAGCATTCATGGTGATGGTGAGGACTGAGGTGTTGTTCGTCCAAAAAGTCAAAGTTACAATATCTAAATAATCTTTACAATCTATATACATATTAAAAATGAATCCCTATTTCCCTTGGTCACGCCATCACGCGTGAACGGCTGGACCGATTCCACTGTTTTTTCTTTTTGGTGTATTTGCTATTGTCAGAAGAAGGATCTTATGAAAGAAAAAATTAAGGAAGTTGAGCGGAACGTTAGAAAATTTAAGAAAAGTTAATTTCAGTGATTGACAGAATGCGCGCTGCAAATTCATAGTTAAGACGGGACAACGTCTGTCGGGTCATAAATAAATTAAAAATATATAATTCTCAGGTTCCTAAACTTTATTCTCATAGACAACTTGAAACTTTTGCTGATATTTCGTATCGCGGAGATAGTGCTTTACCACTACTCGCAGCCATCGCCGGGGGCGTCTGAGCAGTTATGTTGGAGTCGCTGTGCCTTCCGACCCCTATCAATATTATCTACCTACTTAGATAGGTGAAGTCAAGCCGACATTTTAGAACTACTATCAAACCAGATACATTTTCGTGGACTCCCATTTTCTGGTCACGCCAACGTAAATCCCGTCAAGTCTCCCGTGATCCTGGAGGTCCACCTGGACCACTTTGGGAATCAATGGTAGGTATATACTCTGGTTGTATGTATACATATGTACGATTCTTGTAGCAACAGGGGACCGGCCTACGTTTGATTTTGTACATTATTCTATATGTAATGGTTAATAATACGAAAAAGAAGCACGCCTACGAAATTTGCATAAAAATTGGTTAAAAAATGAGCGAGTAATTCATATTTCAAATATTGTAACATGCAGAGGTGGGCGCCTTGTGGGGATATCGCTTCATCTCTTTCTTTTGCACGCGTCGTAATTCCCGATGACGTCACATGTGGGTATTTCGTCTCTTTTCTGTTTCTTGTTAATTAACCCTTCCACCGAAATTCAAAGACTTATAACTTGTTGATATTTTACCGGATTTTAATAATTCCTTGTGTGTTATAATTTATATGATGTAAATATTTGATAATAGTAAAGAACAAAAATGAGTCCGGTACCCTATTGGGCGAACACTATATCAGTCTTGGATAGAGGCGATAGTCTCGCTCACGAATTGTGTACCCCTAGGCCCTCGCTTACGAATTGTGAACCCTCATTTTTTGGTCATGGCAACGTAGATCACCGTCAAGTCTCTAGGAGACCTCTCGGGACCCTCAAGGATTTACAGGAGACTTCAATCAATGATACAATTGTAAAATGTAGCTAAATATTGTTATGTAGACGGTAAAAGTGCTTTCTCGAAAAAACTCCCATTGTATTTTCCGGGATAAATAATAGCCTATATTTTGATCCAAAATTACGTCTACACGTATGCAAAATTCCATCCAAATCGGTTCAGTATTTTCAGCGCACACTTCGTACAAACATTTGAACATTTCACAAATTTTCGCATTTGTTTACAAGAAATATAAGATAAGAAGAATATTATTCAAAACACGTTTGTATGCAAATGAGTTATACAAATTATCGTAAAACTTAATTGAGGGGTAATATTGATAACCTTCACGCTCATGACTGCAATGGGTAGGCAGAGAACATTTACAATTCGTCAACAGTATTTCCGCCCAAAATGCATTAAAGGGTAATACTATTAGATTAGCAAGTTCACGCAGCAATGTATTGCGCAAATTCTAGATGCTTTTACTAACGGCAATATTTCAATAGTTCTTTACATTGCTGCAAGCCCTGCTTCGTTTACAGAAGTCAGCTGTGATTGTATACTCGGTAAAAATGACTACGACGGAAACTTCTGCAAGTTTTTAATCTATTTTAGAAAAGATTAGAATATGCCGCTTGTGTACACGCATCTGAAAGCCCTTTCGCAATATATTACTAAGATAAGTTACTAAACCTAACTTCAATAATTCAAGTAACAAACATTTCAGGGAATGAACCAACAACCGAACGTTTCCAAACAAACAATCCACTCCACAAAGGTCATACGCACATAACAAAACTAAAAACCTCACAATCACTAATCACAAGTCACTGGCCGCATTATAAAATAAGTATTCTTTATTCAAAATTCGTATTTCAAAAAAAGAACACCGCGTTCGAAACTCATTATCGGCAAATACGTTATCGAACGGACGTGCGTATCGCGCAGCGTACGCGGCAAAACTGAATGATAGAATGTCAAATGTCAGTGACGTAGTTAAGGCTGCGCATGAGTCGGCGCGGCGGCACTTTTGCATATATTTATGTTTTTTTTTTTTGCGTCGAGGAAAGTCAATGTATATTTTATTGCGCAGTTAGGTTCGTGTTACTGTCACGCAGCTATTCGGAAAGGTAAGTATGTGCTATGATACCCTTCTAGATTGGTAAGAAGCTGACAATGCTGACAAGTTAGCAGTTACGAAAGATCCATGTAAGCCGATTCCTACCGGCTTCCTTTTCGTACAATATAATATCAGCCCTGTATTATATACTGTCCCACTGTTGGGCTCGGGCCTCCTCTACTACTGAGAGGGAATAGGCCTTAGTCCACCACGCTATGAGGTCACACGTAACGTCAGAAGAGAGATAAAAAAATTTGCTATTTAATACGTTAACTATGAAATCAAATTTGAAACTTGCGAAATTGGTCTTAAAATTCAAAATCACTTAACATCACCGGAGACGGTGCTTAACTCTATGACGTCACACGTGACGTCAGAAGAGCGATAAAAAATAATCTAAACCGTATTACTTCGTTATTTATTGAATGATTAACAGCCGGTATTATATTTAAGTCTCCAAGGTAAATCCAAGGTCTTTGATATTTGTCAGTTTTTTTTTCACAATAACAAACTGCGAGCATTCCATATTTTAATATATAAAAATGATTCCCTATTTCCCTTGGTCACGCCATCATGCGTGAACGGCTGGACCGATTTCACAATTTTTTTTTGTGTTTGTTATTATCAGGAGAAAGTTCTTATGAAAGAAAAAATTCAAAAAATTGCGAGGAATATTAGAAAATTTAAGAAAACTTAACGATAATATTAATTTTACATAACTGTCAGTGGTTTGAAATAACTGTCAGCGATTGACAGAATGCGCGCGTGCATACATAGTTAAGACAGGACAACGTCTGTCGGGTCAGCTAGTATTTTAATAATATCAAAAATGATTTCTTATGTTTACCCGAATGTTAGACATTAAAATTAAACAATTTTTCGGAATTTATCGAGTTTTTTGTTTCTGTCAAGCAGTGTGTAGTCTGTTGTGTTTCGGTTTGAAGGACATTGCAGCCAGTGTAACTACTGGACATAATGAGAGTTAACATCTCATGTCTCAGGATGGCGAGCGCAGTGGAATACCAAACGACACTTTGTAATTCAAGGTGTTGGTGTTTCTACTGTTTATGAGCGGTCGTATTGCTTACCATCTGGTGAACAGCAAGCTCGTCTCGTCATACAAAGCAATACAACATCGTGAGGAAACCTGCATACCTGAGAAGTTCTCTATAGGAATTTCGAGGATGTGTGAAGTCTACCAATCCGCACTACAGCGTGGTGGACTAAGACCTAATCCTTCTCAGTAATAGAGAAGGCCTTCAGCAGTGGGACAGTATATAATACAGGGCTGATATTATTATATTATTATAGATTGTTCGCTACGACTACGCGCATACATAATCATTGATGTCTCATCCTCTCCAGTGACCGTGCTAAGCCGAGGCTCGTAACTCGTTAGTGGCTTACGAATAGGGGACCGGCCTATGCTTGATTTTGTACATTATTCTATATGTAATGGTTAATAATACGAAAAAGAAGCACTCCTGCGAAAACTGCATAACAATTGGTTAAAAAATGAGCGAGTAATTCATATTTAAAATATTGTAACGCGCAGAAGTGGGCGCGATGTGAGGATATCGCTTCATCTCTTTTTTTCGCACGCGTCGTAATTCCCGATGACGTCACATGTGGATATTTCGTCTCTTTTCTGTTTCTTGTTAATTACCCCTTCCACCGAAATTGAAAGACTTATAACTTGTTGATTTTTTACCGGATTTTAATAATTCCTTCTGTGTTATAATTTATATTATGTAAATATTTGATAATAGTAAAGAACAAAAATGAGTCCGGTACCCTATTATGGATCTCCAGTTACTGTCATTGTAGGAGGCAGTTTTGGTGCTGGACACTACGGCATGTGTGGACGCGCATACTCCCCCAGCTTCCTGTACCACGCTAGAATATCTGTAATAGGTGGGCCTCAAGCTGCGACTGTTTTATCCCTCGTAGCAAAAGAAAAAGCAATAAGAGAAGGTAAGACGTAGACTGATGAAGATGAGAAGAAAGTAATAGGACCTTTAGGTCACGCCAATACAGACCACCGTGGCCACCTGGGCGTTCCCAGCTGGTCCGGTTTGGAAATCAATGCTTTGGATATGGTTTGGACACAAGAGCGTCACCAGCCGATGGCCTAGGCGGGAATGAGAAAAGTATGAATTGTAGGTTAAGTCGAGAGTAGATGTTCTTCTCCCACTCCCCCTCTCCCGCTTTAGCATAGAGCAGAGCGTAATTGTGCGTACGGAATATTATAATAATAATAATGTCAGCCCTGTATTATATACTTGCCCACTGCTGAGCACGGGCCTCCTCTACTACTGGGAGGGATTAGGCCTTAGTCCACCACGCTGGCCTAGTGCGGATGGGTAGACTTCACACACCTTCGAAATTCCTATAGAGAACTTCTCAGATGTGCAGGTTTCCTCACGACGTTCTCCTTCACCGTTAAAGCTAACAATAAATTCACAAAGAATACACACATGATTTTAGAAAAGTCAGAGGTGTGTGCCCTTGGGATTTGAACCTGCGGACATTCGTCTTGGCAGTCCGTTCCACACCCAACTAGGCTATCGCCGCTTTTTTACGGAATATTAAGTATACGTAAAAAAATTGTTTTCATACACTACGCATAAACTACAAATACTAGCCTACTTTGTGTTCATATTGATTTTTACTTGGCACTTTTACACATATCAAAAATTGAGTTACGTAATACTTGAACGGCCCTTATATCACATTCTAGACGGGCACCGATTCTCTATGCAATTATTTTGACAGTTTTAAAAATACACGTGATCATCATCGCCTTTTCGATGATAGAAATTTGCAAAATACCATTCCACGCTAACTTCACGAAGATAACACGGCTGTCTAAGATGTTTTATTACATAGATACGTTGTTCGAGCTCAATACTGGCAAGGCGAAAGCAAGGTAATTGCCCGACATTCACTTAGTCAACCTCCAACCATTGTCGCGGCTAGTCGGCTTACTAACTATTTGTATTTTTATTAATAAAATGCCTTTCTGTGTTTTTAGACGATGTACAAATTATACTACAACTGTAAATGACAAAAACGTTTCATTTCATACGTTAGTAATAAGTATATACTATTTCACATTTTTTTTACTTTTTAACTAATAAATGCATTTTATTCGACTGTCATGGCGGCTGTCGACGCTCGGGCCGTATCAATGCGAGCTGCTAGTTACAGGTATGTGACTATAGTAAATACTGCGCTGTTTTTATGCGCAATTTTGTTAGTCTATGACGCGTCTATTTGTAAAACGTCATTGACAGCCGTGTTAAGAATTAATAATGTCATAGAGAATGAGGCCCCGGGCAATCCCTTACCGCTTCTGACAATCTTGCCAGCGACGTACACGCTCTGTGTGGACACACGCTCGTCCCGCCTCTCGCTGCAACTCGCCGCGAAACTTACGGAAGGAAGTTTATGATAATCAATCAACGAGTACTTCTCCGGCGTGGCTATGAGCGAGAGCGACGGTTCTCTACGGTAAAAGCGGCGGGAAGTTTGTCTATGGTATTTGAAAATGGAAAGAAATTGGCGCGTATGCGGACGATTTGAAAATAGAACAAAATTGTGAGTTCTGTGTTGAATTTAAAATTAGAATAACGCCGAGTTTTGTTTGTATATTTTGAAAATAGAACGAGAGCATCAAATTCAAAATTCATTAGAATTTTCGAATTTAAACGTTTCGCACGTTTTGCACAAATTGGCGGGATTTTTTTACTATCAAATGCAGACTTTTCGTCATGTAAGTAATTTTAGATTTTTAAATTATTTTTGGAATATAAAGTGACAATAACAATATAAAAAGTGATTCTTAATTTCATAAACGCACGACCTACTTTCGCGATGTAACAAATTATTTTTATTAATTCTCACCTACAATCCACGCTACCATTCGAAGACGTGGAGCTATACTCGCGAAATCTCTCCATAGATGGCGCAGTTTTAGTTATAATAATATTCTCTGGCGTTGCACACAGCACTTCATCCTTACATCTCTTCTTCTTCCACGATTTGGCGAAAACTTCATCATTTTCCGTATCACTTTTCACGCCACTCTCTCTCAACATCTTATTTTGCGTCAGAAACAATGTAGACGGCGTCGAACTCCTTCGCTTAGGAAACGACATCATTTTAAACAAATTCTCGTCGGTTATTGTCGGAGATATCTTGCCTTTCAAAGCCTTCTTGTCGAAGCATTTCAACGCAGACTTCCGCACCAAATCCATTCTAGGACTGGACGCGAGGCTTTTACTAGCAAACGGCGACCATCTATCCGTCTCTTTCCTCCTTATTATGTCTAGCAATCTTGCGTCCTTTTTCTCGTCTGGAGTTTGAGAGCCGCTGCTTTCGTCGCATTTCGACACGGATTCTATTGAGCCGATAAAGCTAGCCCATTTGGCTGCAATGGTTTTAGACTTCCTACGCTTAGGTTCTACAGGGCTTTGTCTAGAATTAGGTATAGACATTAGCGGGGTATTGTAGCCGGATTTTAGAACTAGCGATACGGTGCGGGAGAAAATATTTTGTTACCTTTTCAATCGGTTTTTGTCTTAGTAAAGTTTCTATCAATAGTTCATATCGATGGTTTAAGAGTAATTAACTTAAACGACATTTTTTTCTGACACTACATTTCATACGTATTTAAAATTAACAGTTTTTTCTATGTTTTTTTAAAAAGATTAAATTTTTTTCAAAGTTTTGTGACACTATAATTTTTAACGTAGAAAATTAAGTGAAAATTGTATTGCTTGTTAGTCGTATAGACAAGGTCGTAATTTACTGCTAACAACGCAGTTCTTACAAAAAAGAAAAAAATTGTGACACTAAGATTAAAAAAAAATAAAATCACTTTTTTCTATGTTTTTTTAAAAAAGTTAATTTTTCGAAAAAAAAAATAGTCGCTTAAGTCAATTTGCTTTTGAACCGTCAACATTGATATTAACGTAACTGAAAAATAAGATGGCATAATGTTTTGTAATTAATTGTAAACATTGGCAAATCGATTTCACTCTCCAAGGTCAAAGGTCAAGTTGACATTGTCCTAATTTGAACCGTCACAGACCGCTGGTACATTGTACAACCTCATAAAACATTCAAGTTCAACGGTCACATTTCAATGGGTGACATTTCAATTTCAATTAAATATTTAGATTGTGGCTCCATCGTTGACAGACGATGATTTTGCTAATGTCAAAGTTTAACCCATTTGCCATTGGAATGATTGGAATGTTAGCTGGCTAACATGATAGTTACGAAAATAACCTTATTATGTAATAAATAATAAGGTTATATTCCCGTGACACGCGTAATGTCATGTAACTGTCATGTTAGCCGGCTAACGTGTCAAGCATTAAGTAGTTAAAGTAGAAAAAGTAATATCAAACGCCTGAACACAAAAGTCAAAGCGTTACTAGGCGGGAGTTATCAATATTTTCACAACAACAATAGACAGTCACTGTTTGATTTAAAGCTGTATTTTAAACCTTATTTATTGCGATTATGGGCGTTCACGTCAACAATGACCCTTACAATTCCCTCACACTCACAAAGGTCACGAATAAATAGACCTTTAGAACTCACACTTACAAAGGTCACAAATAAAATTCAGTCACATACTGCCCTACAAAACCATTACGATCCATTCACACTCAAAAAGGTCACAGGTCATCGTCACACTCACAAAGGTCAAGGTCACTCACCGTGCTCATTGAAGTGCTTCTCCAACTCCTCGTGCGAGAGGTTGGTCTGCGAGGACGGCTCCTCCGCCGCCACCGTCTGCTCGGGACGCGCGCGGGAACATCTGGGAGAAAGGATGGGTCAGAGGACGAATGTTTGTGGTGAGTAGGTTTCACGTTGAAGAATTAAAGAAACAGATGTTTCAATGGCGGTAAGCATCAAACAGACATATCTGTCTCACCATTTAGTTTTAATCAATGTTTTTTTTTTATGCATCTATATAGAAATGGAATGCGTAGGATCTTTATACAGATGTTATGATAAAAAAAGACAAAATTAGATATCAGAAAATATAATATTCCGACTTCACGTCAACTTATAATAATATCAGCCCTGTATTATATACTGTCCCACTGCTGAGCACGGGCCTCCTCTACTACTGAGAGGGATTAGGCCTTAGTCCATCACGCTGTAGTGCAGATTGGTAGACTTCACACACCTTCGAAATTCCTATAGAGAACTTCTCAGGTATACAGGTTTCCTCACGATGTTTTCCTTCACCGTTAAAGCGGGGTCCGATACCCACAAAAAAAAATACTTATCAGTAACCGTAGTATGGAAGAATATTCCTCACCTGAGCATAGCATTGCTGCATTTTAAAGCTAGTTCCAGCCCGTCGAGCCAACAATGTCCTGCGGCTTGAGACGGCGCGCGGAATATCAGATGAGCGGTGGGCAGCGGTTGAACTACTGCGCCTGTCAAATCAATGATATTTATAATGTCTCTGTTTTTTTTTTAATGACGTCAAATTCACCCCACAGATGGTAAGGAGTGGGGTCGAATAGAATATCGACTGATGAGAAATGCCTCTCGACAGTCAACACAATGCCTGTTGGTAGAGGATATACACAGGCTGATCCCGGAACGCGACACTTACGTGAGCCACTACGGCGGGTTTTAACACCTTATGTCGCTATCCTACCACTGCCTCAGTTGCGTAGTTGTACTGCATGCACGGTACGGCAGCGCTCTGAGGTCCTGGGTTCGAATCCCAGGTCGGGCAAAGTGATATTTGGGTTTTTCTGCTCAGTATCAGCCCGGAGTCTGGAATTTGTGCCCGATATGGCGATAGGCTCGCCCCCTATCACATCATGGGACGGACTTGGCGAAAAGTGGGTGCCATGGTTGCGCCTCTGCATACCCCTTCGGGGATAAAATGCGTGATGTTGTGTGTCGCTATCCTACCACAAACATCTAATAATCTAATAATAGTATATAATTATACAGTATGAAATCAATTACGACGCATACACTCTTTGTGGTCACACGCGTGTGCACAGTAGCTACGTGACTAACTTCAAGCTTGCCACTCATGACTAACTTCATTGCTCAACTTAATCCTTAAAATTCTTAAACAGCTCATGACCAATCATCCGTTCTGTTTGATAATAGCATCCATGTCCCACTGCTACATAAGCCATTAACCAGCGGAATGTTTGCCGGCAAACATGACAGCTACATGACATTACGCGTGTCACGGGAATATAACCTTATTAGTTACTACACAATAAGGTTATTTTTCCGTAAGACGCGTAATATGTTCTTAAATAATACGTCCTATTATAACCCCATTATCAGGCTGAGTAGATTATATAATGAACTTTATGTTATACATGGTACCATTGACATAATGAACAGCAGGCCGGGCCTGTTTTAAATAATATTCGAAAATAAAGTAGTTTGTAGGTTTCCATACAATTTATGTCTACATAACTCAATTAAGTATAAGCAGATGTTTATATTGTTAATTCTTATTTGTACAGTCGTTTTCATAGTATAATTTCAATTAGGGCATAGGTTTAAGGAATACAATCTAGGCTTAATGTAATTTAGTGCTTAAGTATTATTTACAATGATTATGTTGTTATGCGTTTTGTTAAATAATAAATAACAAAAAAAGGCATGTAGCTGTCATGTTTGCCGGCAAACATTCCGCTGATAAAAGGGCCTCCTCCACTGAAAAGGTTTAGGCCTTAATACACTCACTGGCGCTCATGCCAGCCCCAGTGTCATCACCCGTCACCTCTGCAGACCCTCCGTCTAATAAAGATACTCTCTTACCCCCGTCACTGTCAATATCATCCGTGCCCAAATATTCTAACAGCTCCCTCCCCCCCGCGCGTCCGCTCACCTATGGTCTCGTTGTGCGGCCCCCGCGGCGCCCAGATGCTCTGCTCGAGCGGGTGGTACAGCTTGAAGCAAAACCCGTCCTTCTTGCTCGGCCGCTCGATCACTTGGCACGACGTCAGCAGCACAGTGCCTACCCAGTGGCTACTCTGCAATGTGATACATTGATATTATAATAATAATAATAATGCCACTTATGGGATGCCCATCTAGTGGGGGGCAAGTCACCGTCTGCCTTAAATACATAAGATTGAGACATTTTACTTGGCAGGCGTCCCGTTGTCTCAATCAATAGCCCAGCAACCAGTCCAGCTAGATCCCATCCATAGACCCAGTATAATTTCCATCTATTCTGCAATAGTCCCTGCACCTTGCAAGCGCTGTCTTTGGCTGTATTTCCTCCATAAGTACAGACAGAGAGAGTACTCGCAAGGTGTATAAACCCCAACTAGAGTAATGTATCTTAAAGGGGCCTCTACGTGTTGGATCCACGCAAGCTTTCCAAAAGGACTGGCCTTTATGCCGTCATTTCCCGAAGGAAAGATACAACATAATAATAATATTCTTTTTATTTTAAAGGTATTTTCTTTACATTCTTACATATACATTTAAAAAAAACATGCATATAAAAATACAAAAAAAAATTATGACCATAATAAAATCAGAACTGTATTATACAGGGTCATTTTGACATCGCGTTACTAAATGAAACTAGTTATCTACTTGGAAATAACACTTTACAATAAGTTACCTGAGACGTAAATGTAAAATAAAAAACGTGTAAGTTTCGAACAAAATAAATATTAATAAAAAGTAATTTTAATTTTACGCGCTCTAATGCCACTACTACTACTCTAAGAGAATTCGTCGCAACATCATAGTTTCAGTCAGAAATACACACACGCACGCCATATTCGCACTAAACTACAAAATGATCAAAGAATCTGAAAACTAAAACCAGAATTTTTGGTGAAAATATACGTTACTCATGAATGATTTTTGGCACAATGTCAGCAAAGGTGTAGACGAGTATGTGGTTTCATTTAGTAACGGAATATCAAAATGACCCTGTATACTGTCCCACTGCACGGGCCTCCTCTACTACTGGGAGGGATTAGGCCTTAGTCCACCACGCTGGCCTAGTGCGGATTAGTAAACTTCACACACCTTTAAAATTCTAGGCTATTATAATCAAGTGTTTTTTTTACTGCCTCGGTGGCGTAGTTGTACTGCATGCGCGGTACGGCAGCGCTCTGAGGTCCTGGGTTCGAATATGGAGTCGGGCAGTGATATTTAGGTTTTTCTGCTCAATATCAGCCCGGCGTCTGGAATTTGTGGTCCATATACCCTACTAGTGGTGGGTCTCTCATATGTGAGAGTCCTGGGTAGGTACCACCGCAATGTCTATTCCTGTCAAGCAGTGTGTAGTCACTGTTGTTTTCCAGTTTGAAGGACATTGTATCCAGTGTAACTACTGGACATAATAAGACTTAACATCTCATGTCACTGCGCTCGCCACCCCGAGATATAAGGTCACAATGGCAATTATCCTCAAACCTTACACACTCCTGCTCGGTGGCAAAAATATCCAATGTTTGAAATACTGGCCAGACACACTAACATTCTAGAACATAACTTCTTACTAAAAATTTGCCAAATCAATGTAAACTTTCTCACCTTCGCTTTAGGACTCTTATAGAGCAGCAGCAGACCGGGCTTGAGCACGCACCAGAGCTTAGTCCATGACTTCAGCGAGCCTCGAACCTGAGATCACAGGGTGTTCGTTAAAATAGTTTATACAAGGTGTTTAAAAAAAAACATTTTTAATATTGGCAAGGAAAATTTAATCTGACCACATTTCTTATTAATACAGTGAAAACCGGTTATTACGACATCGACGGGATCATCGAATCTTGACGCTATATCCAGTACTCATTATAAACGATACACTTTTTTATATGCATTTATTTAAAGAGACTTTACTATTTAATCGTTATAACCGATGCTTCGCTATAACCGGAGTTGCTATAACCGGTTTCCATTGTATATATACAGTCTTACATATAAAAAATACGCAAGCTATGCTCTGTTAAAACCAATGATAAAAGAAGTATAGAGGATGGGTGATATGGTCACGTGACATGCGGCACATTTAATACATAAAATGGCGCCGACTCCGCCCCTTACAATAGTGATATGCCAGTACCGAAAATTTTGTATCGACATCGAAGAATTAAGAGAGACAAACAAGCCCCAAAAAGATCAAATACGAAAGGGGTTAGGAACTACCATAATATAAATATAACAAACCATAATGTAAACAAACAAACTGAAACTGATTTATACGTAACAATTGTTAAACAAAGCAGTACCTGTTGTGACAAACATCCAGTTGTGTTTAATCTATATTTGTATGTTGCACTATTCCTTGCTAAAAATTTAAGTTACAGATTAAGATATTTATTTAATACATGATAAATGGAATAAGATAGCGTAGGCAGCAATTATTTGGTTGGTTTTATTTTATTTTATTATTATGCTCTTTGATCGAGAAACATAACTATGGTTCAGCAAACTAAAATCAATGACCGTAAAAATGGTGGTTAAGATAATCAATTATAATAATTATTTGCAATAACAACAATATGATTATGTATCTATTTCCGTGCATGCAAAGGTTGCTCGAAACATAAGACCGCCAATTGTAAAAATATATCTTACATTTCATCTTTATGTTGTTTCTTTTATGTTTATCTATTCTTTTATGTAACAATTCTAATTTTATTCATAGCAATATATTAAAGTAATATTACTATTAGGTGAAGTATAATAATCATTACTATTTTACTTATCGGGAATATTGTTGGAAAACAGTTATCTTTACTCGCGTTAATTAAACGTGTGGTTTATGCATATCTTCTCAAAATGTAAAGAAATATGTATTTGGTGTAGGATTCCAATCACGTCGCTCAATATTCTCAATTCATTTTGCCTTGGTTTTTAAATTTTTTGGTTATCTTAAAAAATATTCTAATTTCACTTAGTTTGTCGTTCTGAATAATACAATATTGATGTGTGCTCTAACATTCTTTCAAAGACAAAAACCGTAACTGATAAACGGGCGTCTGTTAAAATATCGATATCAATAATTTCTAAACAAATCCACCCACCCATCCCTAAGCTCGTGTGTAAACAAACATAATGATTTTAATGTGTATAAATCACGCCTAAAAGGGTTCAAAGCTTAACAAACCAGATCCACATATCATTTTAATTGATAAAAACACATCCAAAAAGTAATTATACAAAGATATTTGCTAATTTTCGGTAAAAACAGTTACTAACCTATGAAAATATATTTCGGGGTCTTTCTTGCGTGAATTCGATTTGCATCCTTTCACACAACACTGAGTCATTTTCGAAACTTAACAAATACACTAATAAACACACTGAACAATTGAGAATATGATTATATTACTTTAAATTCAATATTTATGAAGATTTGTTTACATCGTCTGACACTACATGTACTTGCCGACTGGCCAGCATAAAATGGCGTTTCTGCCGCAAGGCGGTCCCAGTGTGTTGAAGTAAACGAAATAGTGCCATATGCGAAGAAAGCAATTATTTTTGTCTTTTTTTGTTGCGTTCCAAATAAGCTTTGAGTAAAAGAGATAGACATATATATTGACAATTCTGCGTCGATTTCCCTAACATAAATATAACTTATTCATATAGCTAACTTTTGAGGCCTGTCCTCTTTATATTTAGTCATTGGTTAAAACACAAATTTATTCGATCAGCTGTAAGTCAAGCCGCCATCTTGCCTCTTAAGGTTTAAACTAGGAACCGGTGATGTTTTTGACAGCTATTTAACCCATTTGCCATCGGAATGATTGGAATGTTAGCCGGCTAACATGACATTACGCGTGTCACGGAAAAATAACCTTATTATGTAATGAACAGTAAGGTTATATTCCCGTGACACGCGTAATGTCATGTAACTGTCATGTTAGCCGGCTAACATGTCCAGCATTAAGTACTTAAGCAATTCTTAATCACCACTTAACGCTAAAACAAGTTTATAAGTAAGACTGATAATAACTAGGTTTCTCTCGCGGCTTCATCCGATTCTGGAACGCGCCTCACGTGAGCACATTGTGAATAATCTTCAAAGAAACCCACACCAGCTGAATTAACAAATGTATTATTCGCCATAATATTTCCATTATATATTCAGCTGACAGATGTTTTTACTTTTATGCACAATTATGAAGTCATCTACGATCCAATTGGTAAATTTGAAAACAAAAATTTTCTAGAAGTTTCTTTATATTTGTATAGTTTTTATATTCTATGATATACCGATTGTATGCAATAACTCATTTTGACAACAATCTAGCCTTAAGACTAATAAGTTATTTAATAATAATAATAATATCAGCCCTGTATTATATACTTGCTCACTGCTGAGCACGGGCCTCCTCTACTACTGAGAGGGATTAGTCCTTAGTCCACCACGCTGTAGTGCGGACTAGTAAACTTCATACACCCCCGAAATTCCTATAGAGAACTTCTCAGGTATGCAGGTTTCTTCACGATGTTTTCCTTCACCGTTAAAGCAAGCGATAATTCACAAAGAATACACACATAATATTTAGAAAAGTCAGAGGTGAGTGCTCTTGGGATTTGAACCTGCGGACATTTCGCCGCTTTAATTTATTTAAATTTAACCTAAACTTGTAATTAGACTATGCCTAAGAATATGTTCAATAACACTTTTCTTATTGTCTCTATTAAGGAGAAGACACATTGTTCTTGTTTTCTTAACATAGTTTAGCATATGCACATAGTGAAGGGTCCTCGATGGAGCAGGCCTACGTAATCATCCCTCCCAAGCTACGCACCTTCAGCCAGTCAGCGAGCACCACCACGGAGGGATCCTCGATGGAGTGCAGCAGGGCAGACGCGACGCGCTTCTTCTCCCGCCTGTAGTGCTGCCTCTGCGCCTTGTAGCTCTCCTTGCGGGACAGGGCCGTGCTCGTGGTGCGCGACACGCCGCCGACGGCTGTCTCTGATGACTGGAGAGTATATGATGAAGAAGGTTGGTCACTTTTTAACCGACTTTAAATAAGGAGGTTCTCAATTCGACTGTATGTATTTTTAATTTTTTTTTGTTTTACATATTACGCTCTCTTAATAAAATAACGACCTATTCCAAATTTGTGGGAGTTGTCCAAAAACTAATTTCTATTTGCGACCTTTTTATTTTTCCTTTTCCGTTTCATGCTATAGCTTTCATTTTTCACTTATCTTTAACAATTTAAATTTTATAGCAACTTAAAAAATAAGGTCGCAAACTGAAATGAGTTTTTTGACGATTCCCACAAATTAACAATTATGGAATAGGTCATTGTTTTATTAAGAGAACGATTAATTTTACTCTGTACGACTAGTTTTCCGAACTTAATAAAAATAAAAAAAAACCATTATAGTGGAGGAGCCTGTGCATAATGCCAGATTCGTACAACGCTGATTTAAAGAATGAATAGACTTTTTTGTAAACACTTGTATACGCTACTAAGATGATTGTAGTTCACTGACGCACATAATATCAGCCCTGAATTATATTCTGTCCCATTGCACGGGCCTCTCTCCTGAGAGGGATTAGACCTTAGTCTACCACGCTGTAGTGCGGGCAGACTTCACACACCCTCAAAATTCCTATACAGAACTTCTCAGGTATGCAGGTTTCCTCACAATGTTCTCCTTCACCGTTAAAGCAAGCGATAATTCACAAAGAATACACACAACTTCAGAAAAGTCAAATTTGCGTGCCCCTGGGTTTAACATCTTTGGAAATTGGACAGGCCGTTCCACTCTTAACCCGGATTTCATCGTCTGACACACCTCTTCTAATTCTATTACCAATAAGTGTTTTTTTATTCCAGATGCCATTAATACTAAAATAAACTAAAAATGACTAATCTTAATGATGTAAGGTCTCTATTAAGTTAAAATTACATATTTAAAAAAAGGTATATAATTTCTACCTTCCACCATCAAGTGGCGCCGCCCTGGTGGCAATAAAAACAACTAGTCCTTATTCTTAAATAGGTGACCCTAGTCCTAAAATTGGTTGCCTTCCAAATCAAAATATCTCATAATACCATTTCTCGAAATATGGCCTGCATCCCTTCCATAAAAATGAACCAATAAACCTTACCTTGTCAGACGAAGTCCCGTCGGGGGGGTGCGCCCTAGAGTCCCCGGATGCGGGCGTGACCACGGGAGCTCCGGGGGACCTCGGCGGCGGCGTTAAAGTTGGCTCGCCTGGAAACGATCAAGCAAGAAAAAATTGTTGTGAAAATAGGGGTATGTAGATTGGGATCGCGTGTTTCATGACAACCGCAAAATAGGGTACATATATTTCAAATACATTATCAAAAATGTATTTCATACTAAACTATCGTGAAAAAATATTTTTAAAATCCCTGCAATCATAAATAAGTTAAAAAGCTTTCAAGTTTGGTGGAAAGGGAAGCTGTCTAATTACAGTAATAGTGAAATGTGACGTCACCCAGTGCCACCGGCCATAACGCTGCGTGAGTGAGAAAAGGACAGCGCGATAACCCACCACAATACAACAATATTTTAAACATGAATAACTGCTTTATTTTTCAACCAATTTTGATGCCGATTTCACTGAAGACATTTTTTCATATTTTTTTGGTACGTAAGAATAATAAACTAAATAAAACATAATCAAATACACTACTGCGTGGTACTTTCAATGTACTAGTCCACTGAAAGCGACAGAACTAGTTCGCGTTAATGGGCACATGGCTCATCCATTCTAGATGGTCTAAGAGCTACGCGCATTTCTGAAGATCTTTCTTTTATTCTAAGTCAATCACACACTCAAAGGGGGTTAGAGACGTAAAAAGTGCACGTGATTCACGTCATGCTTACATATGTGATAGGGCACGAGGCTATCGCCATATCGGGCGAAAATTCCAGACTCCGAACTGATACTGAGCAGAAAAACCCAATATCAATCGAACCGGGATTCAAACCTATGACCTTGCGGTGAATAGTCATACACCACTGTACCAGGCAAGGGATGGTAGTAATATGACGCACCGTAGATGGGTGGTGTGGCAGGCGCCGTCGCTGGCAGCACCACGTTCAATGGTGGATGATGCTGCTTCTGTAACCAAAGAGATCGTCATTATAATCATCAGTAAACACAGGATATGCAGACATGGAATTTTACTGCTGGACAGACCTGTAAACGTCCCTATCCTTGAGGTTAAAATGTTAGTAAGTTTCATTATTTTGTCTCCCGCTTTGCTATGGAAGTGGACAATTAATGTTTCTAACTCCACCCTATCTTTCTATTTCATTAATTTGGTTACGGGATAATGACGAATTAGTTTTCCCTGAGACTCGGCGAGCTGCACTGGTTGTGTCATACAATGTCACTGCTGATCCTGGCTTACAGGAGTTGTAGTGGTGGGTGTGAGGGCGGGAAAGTCCCTGGACAGACTTGTACTAAGAGGCTTGAGATCAAGGGTTCCCAAAGTATTTTATTCCACGAAACCCTATGATGCAAATAGAAATCCCCACTCTGCCCTCGCTTCTTTGAAAGGAAGAGGCAGCCAGAAGGCTCACCAAGTATCCTAACTAATATTATATAATTTGCAAAATATTACTAGAAGACCGGAAGGCGTGGCTTAGCTGCAACTATAACGTCGGATTATATCCTCTTTGGTTTAAAATGGCCAGCTCGCGCGGACCACTGCGTCGCCGATACATTTTTGGCTGTCATTAATTGTTGCATCGGACGGACGTTCACAATCTTTTCGCTAGCTATATTTTTGTGTTCTTGATTATTTGTTAATTTGATTCAAATTTTTCTCTTTTGTAAATTATTAAAGTTTTTGTCATAAGTAATAATAACTATTTTAGTTCTATGTAAATTTTTCTAATAAATAAATGTAAAAACCTTAAATATATATATTTTTATAATGATTTCTTATGTTTACGCGAATATGCGTAGATCGGACCACCAACAGCTAAAATTTTAAAAAAGTTGTATAATTGTAAAATGTAGGTAGATATTGTAATAGACTTTACGGATGAACAACACCTCAGTCCCCCCCGTGACCATGAAGGCTGCAAAGTCTTCGAAACGTCGGGAGAAAAATAAAAAACAAAAAATCGCGATAGAATCCGGAAAATTAGTTTAATTTCAATATATATTTTTTTATTATATTTTTCTAGATTTTAACAGTAAATAGGAAATTCGTGCTGTTTTAGTTTAGTAGTTCATTCTTTATAAAGAATTTTGTAGTTATCATTATTTTTATTGTTATTTGTTTTCTTTTTTGTAACTGAGATTTCGAACTAGAGTCTGACAAATCTAATTATTGTTACTGGTTTGTAAAGGATACGCGATACAAGTTCTAAACTTAGTGCGCATCTTAACGCAGTTGTAGTGACCCACATAATGTAAGTGCTATGATTTGTAAATAAATAAATAAATAAATAAATAAATTTGTTACGCTTATACGTATCAATTACTCAACTGATCAAGACAAAGTTTTAATTTACAGTTGTCAGGGGTACAAAAAAAGGAGATAGGGTACATTTTATTCTGAAAAAAATAGACACTGTTCCCGAGAGATAGAAATCATCAAAACCGCGTTCCCCTTTACATGTCATTACACCTCCTTAAGGGATCGCATCTCCCACTTTAAAAAGCCATGGTTTAGGCCTTAGTCCACAACGCAAATGCAGGCAGACTTTAAACTTCAAATTACCTATATTACTGAATGTAAGTTTCTTCATGATGTTTTCATTAACCGTTAAAGAGAGCAATAATTGTCAAAAATATACAGGTAATTTCGAAGACAGTTTGGATTTTAAACCTGCGTACCTTTATCTCGATAGTCCGTTCTATTCCACGTTAGACTATCGAAATATAGAAAAAAAAAATGTCTCACCGTAACATCCCAATACATAAGCAAATGAAGTAATCTACTCCATAATTTAGCCCAAATTGACACACTCATATTAAAACACTCGGAAACACAACACTAAACCAATTCAATTATAAATGATTATGAAGAATTTATTTCATTTATAATTCTTTCGTCACAATCATTTATTGATTATTGGTAATTTATTTTATTTCTTGTCATATCATCGCAATTATTTATTGATTATGCATTTATTTTATAATTTTTAATCTGTAATACTTTCTTGCACAACCGAACACATAAAATCGTACAAATAACAATCTTATCTCTAATCAATATCTTACAGATAAAAATGAGATGAAGATAAAATAATGTGTAAGGAACGGCAGTCTAAATCTTATTCTGTAATTCTCTTTTATCAGTACAGCAACTAAAACTGTTACACGAAAACTTATTATAAATATAGCACTAAACAAAACGAAAATCAAACACAAACTAAAATGACAATTTCGTATATACCTTATCAAATAATAAAATCGGATTAATTATATAAAACAATAAATAGTCACAATCTATGTGTTATTGACATTGTACGAATGTCGTTGCATTTTTAAATCTTTTTGGATAGCGACCATATAATAATATTAAGAGGAAATATTTAAATTTGCGGCTTTGGAGCTATGAAGGACATCTTATTTTGAATTGTCTAACCAGAATAACGAACCCAGTTCTTAAGAACCCACAGGACGCCCATTACTGCACAATGCACATAGGCCTCACCAAGTTCGCTAACCGTACTAATATAGTATTGTACTATATATAGGATCTGCGTACTATATACTGTTGAAGAGATATACAGTACGCAAAAATAGTATATTTTCAACATCTATAGCTGACAAATAAATTCTTCATTTATAAAATATATGAACGTTCCACTGTATTAACTTTTAAATGATGAGACAGCGTGTATCCGAGCTTTTATAGAAATAAATCAGTAACAAATATATAATTTTTTAATTTGTGCTATACATTTTTTATACCTTATTTTGAAAAATACTATATTTCACCGAAGAATTGTTGGCAACACTAGCCTCACCAGAAGATCACATCCACCTTCTAAGAGCATCTTTTATAGTGACTTTCTGAAACCTTCATCAGTTGGTCTGTCTGGTATAGCAAATCCAAAAAACCCATTAAAGGTATTCGTGATACTGGTGGTAGTATATATTTTTATCCATTCAGACCACGGTACACAAGATGTAAAATCTACCTTAGTGAGCCACTAGCCACGCTCCAAGATCAGCTTGTATGCATTATGCAGGTCGGCAATGTGTCGATAGAAGCATAACTATTCATTGCCAATCGATATTTTACTTACCATCAGGTGCAGAGGCGTCATTTTCCCATGACCCTATAAAAACCAAAGGTGATGAGGAATTTCAGTACTCACCCGCCCCAAAGAAGAATAGTTTGGCGTCGACGTTTGGAACTGCGCGCACTCCGCCCTCAACGCTGGCGACGAAGGGGTCGTGGAGGGGGAGGAGGGCTCTATAGCGGGGGACGAACTCATTTTAACGTGACGTCAGCACATCACAAATTCCATATTCAAATTACTACACCATAATTATTGCGAATAAATTTAATTTACAATTAAATTCTCACATTACATTTATTATTATTATCACCGATTTATTTCGTTCAATTAATTTATATTTAGAATATGAGTTGGCTTAATCAATTTATTTATAAAATATCATTTAATTAATTAAGATTATATTATTAATTCAATTATAAGTAGATAAAAATTGCATTTAGAGAAATATTATTGAGTGCTTTAATTAATTAAATTGATAAATAAAATATCAATTGTATTACATAGTTTGGAAGATTTTATTGGAATGATTGTGGAAGATGTATTAATTGGAATGTGGTTGGAAGTGGGTGGGGATAATTTAGGGAAATCGAATAAATAAGGTAAATTATCCTGTAACAAATAACATGGAATTAGGTAACAGAAAGAGAAAACATATATACTTAAACATTTGAATGATTCCGTACGCAAAGAGGATCAATGGAACTTCAAAAAATCACCTATTTACGTATTTAAAATAATAATAATAATATAGTAGTAAAAAGGCATAAAACGTGTCTTTTTTGTCATTTTCATTCATTTAAAAGGTTTGTATTTATATCATTATAGATATCCGTTTGAAATTTTCACAGAATTTGTGACATTCTGTTTTTTTTTGGACCTGAAAGTACTTGAGACTTGACTTGCGCATACCTCTTCCGGGATAAATGCGTAATGTTGTGTGTGTGTAAATTAATTTGCTACCAACACTATTAAACAGACAATTTAATAATAAACATTTTGGTAGTGTAAAATTTTCAAAAAGACCTACCCCCTTATTCGTAGACGTTATTTATCTAAGGACGGAGCATTGCTGTGATAACGAGTCTGTTTCTCAGTGCTGACGGCATGGCAGCCTTCGCAGTGCGTAGACATAGGACCGTTGTGATTGGCTAATATTGAGATACAACTTGAATCTAGTTGGCTGTCTGACAAACAAAGCTGAGAAACAGAATTGTTATCACAACAATGTTCCCTCCTTAGATAAATAACGTCTATGAATAAGGCGGTAAGAAGCTTATTTATTTTTTTTGGAAATCGTTGCATATGGGTATATGCAACGATAATTGTGATTCGTTCAAGCCTGTTTATTCGAGCGAGCATCTTAATACAGCCAGAACCGCACGCAAAACCTACTTTACAGCGATATATCATACCGTAGTGTCATGATAAACTGACAGGAAATGACAATGATAAGAGATAAAGGAAACTGAATGTGTTATTATTGTATAAATGTATCATATAATTTAAAGCAGGCATTAAACAACATAGTTATAGATTGGACATATGAACCAAATATTCGCACCGTTAGAACTAAGGTCACATTTTTTTTTCTCAGGTAAATACGCATTATCGCTACCACCACTTGGAGGGTCAGAGGAATGGTTATGTTGGTTTCACCGGTCTTACGGACCAATGACACTCGGGAGTATAACATCATCCGAGTGAGCATTGGACCGAGTCCCTAAACCCTGTAAGCCCTACACCGGCATACCAACCAAAACCCGCAGTGGCCTTTTTCGGCGCATACGGGACGGCCCCGGGGTATCTTGTTACACTAAGATAGCTGCTCGGAACCGTCCCAGCTAGAACTAAGGTCACCTAACTCAACAAAAGACGATTTCGATGGCTCCTATATTCACTTTTTTAATATTTCATTATATAGGTACTGTTTACTACCAAAACACATTAAAAATAGTTAGTAAAGCAAGCGATAATTTCCATACACACATATTTTTTAGAAAAGTCACGAGGGTGCCCTTTGGATTTGAACTTGCGGACATTTAGGCAGTTCATTTTACACCTAACTAGGCCAGGGCTGCTGGGAAAAAAATTGCCTTCTAACAATAAACCAAAAACCCAAATTTTTCTGGCGGCAGGTCTCTCATATGTGAGAGTCCGCCTGGGTAGGTACAGTGCAATGTCTATTTCTGTCAAGCAGTATGTAGTCACTGTTGTGTTCCGGTTGAAAGAACATTGTAGCCAGTGTAACTGCTGGACATAATAAGACTAGAAGATAATATCTCATGTCTCAGGATGGCGAGCGCAGTGGAATATCAAACAATTTGTAATTCAAGGTGTTGTATGGTGTTGCTACTGTGTATGGGCGGTCTTATCGCTTACCATCAGGCGAACGGCGAGCTCGTCTCGTCATTCAAAGCAATAAAAAACAAATAATACAAATTTGAACCTCGACCGCTACGAAGCAATAATCAATTTCGCGCGGCCCTCCGAGACCGCTAATAAGATTTCTCCACTGCGACCCAGTTACAAGCAAAAAAAATCGTCCGACCGACGCCGCGATGGAAGCACTGAAACCTATACAAATATAGCAAGCAGGTGTGTATATTGAAATAAAAGTAATAAAAGAGTGTGGGAAAAAGAGTAATAGAATACAAATTTTTTTGGATGTTTGTTGACTGCCTCGGTGGCGTAGTTGTACTGCGCGGTATAACAGCGCTCTGAGGTTCTGGGTTCGAATGCCGGGTCGGACAAAGTGGTATTTTGGGTTTTTCTGCTCAGTATCAACAAATACAAACAGACGCATTTATGTCTGAAGGGTTATGCGGAGGCGCAACCAGGGCACCCACTTTTCGCCAAGTGTGTTCCGTCCCATGATCTGATAGGGCGCGAGCCTAATGCCATAATAATAATAATAATATCAGCCCTGTATTATATACTGTCCCACTGCACGGGCCTCCTCTACTACTGAGAGGGATTGGGCCTAAGTCCACCACGCTGGCCTAGTGCGGATTGGTAGACTTCACACACCTTCGAAATTCCTATAGAGAACTTCTCAGATGTGCAGGTTTCCTCACGATCTTTCCTTCACCGTTAAAGCGAACGATAATTTCACAAAGAATACACACATGATTTTTTAGAAAAGTCAGAGGTGTATGCCCTTGGGATTCGAACCTGCGGACATACGTCTCGGCAGCCCGTTCCACACCCAACTAGGCTATTGCCGCAGTGCAGTGCTAATGCCATATCGGGCACAAATTTCATACTCCGGGATTCGAACCCAGGACCTGAGCGCCGCCGTACCGCGCATGCAGTACAACTACGCCACCGAGGCAGACACCATGAGATCATAAAACTCTCAATAATGGCGGCCGAATATAAAAATCATGTTAAATATATTTGGGTTAAAATATGTTCGTGCATGCCTGATAAGGTTGGAGGTTGCTGATAAGAGAATGATCTGTGGTACAGCGATTGATCGAGAAGCTGTGGTGTTTACATATATTTTTTATTGCTTTGAATGACGAGACGAGCTTACTGTTCGCCTGATGGTAAGCGATACGATCCATAAACAGTAGAAACACCAACACCTTAAATTACAAAGTCTTGTTTGGTATTTCACTGCGCTCGCCATCTTGAGACATGAAATAAGCCTTATTATGTTCAGTAGTGACAATGGCTACAATGTTTTTCAAACCGGAACACAATAGTGACTACACATTGCTTCTTGACAGAAATAGACATTGCAGTGTACCTACCCAGCGGACTCTCACATATGAGAGACCAACCACCAGAAGAATCTTGGTTTCATTTGGTTTATTTAGAAGACAATATTTTTTTTTCCAACCTTCGCTGGCCTACTTAGGTGTAAAACGGATTGCCTAAATGTCCAAAGATTCAAATCCAGAAGGCACACACCTCAGAATTTTTCTAATAATTATGTGTGTATTATTTGTGAATTGTCGCTTGCTTTAACGGTGAAGGAAATCATCGTGAGGAAATCTGCATAGTTGAGAAATTCTCTACAGGTATTATGAGGGTATGTGAAGTCTACCACTCCGCACTACAGCGTGGTGGACTAAGGCCTAATCCCTCTCAATAAAGAAGAGATGCGTAGAGGCATTGTGCTGAGACGGTTCCGGCGAATTTGGAAGCACTCTCTACCCTCCAGAATCCTTTTACGTGCGCAGAAGCAGGTCACCGCGGGTTTTAGTCGGTATGACGGCATAATTGGTAGGGTTCCAACCCAGACGGCATCAAATTCCCTTTGAGTCGGAAGGCCAGCGAGTCCGACAACCATTCTTGCTCGCCAGGTTCAAGAATAGCATCCATAACATGGATTTTTACTGGGGCAGGAGAAAAATGGCGTATTTATCCTCACCGGCGAGGACCAGTAAACTCTCTGAAGGCGGTTTGGACTGCCACAACAAAGTTGAAGATTTTCTTTGTAAAAAAAATATTTTATTTTGTTTACACTTACGTACTGAGAAAATTATGCACTTGTATGGAAATTTTAAATTTTAAAACGCGAATCTCAGTGCAGCCCTGTATGTAAATAAAAATTATTATTCAAATAAGTAAAATTATTTGTTGTTCAAGTGAATAAATAGGTTATAACAGTCCCTTTTTGGTTGCCATTTTAGTTCAGATGTTGAACAAATCCTTTATACGTTCCTGTCTATAGAATTTACGTCAATGGTTCAAATAAATTATTTCATTTCAAATCATTTAAGTATAATGAAAACCCCATCACGCTATAGTATGTCCTATCTTACTAACTCCTCTGCCTACCTCTGTTCCAAGTCGTGAATCACTCCGTGACCCCAATAATTGCATTACGGGCTATTCAAATCGATATGTGTGAAAACCGTCAGCTCGCAACACACTAATTTGTTTATCAAATTGTTAATACGAATGATTCCTTGGACTATTAGACTTATGTACAGGGTGTTGTAGTTTTGGAGTATCAATTATAATTGTCATAATTAAAAGGGTTTCATCGATGCTTCAATGCGTGCGGGGAACTTCTGCTTTGAAGTCTCGTTTCGATTCCTGGTTAGGGCAAAGTGATTACCGATTTTTTTCAGTTTCAGCCCTGAATCTAGAATATATGCCGTAAAGATAGGCTCGCCTCTTTGGAGACTTTCCCACCCTCAGACCCACCACTACAGCTCCTGTAAGCCAGTCTCAGTGGCACGCATTTAGACACCGAGCAGTGAAGCTCGGCGAGTCTCAGGAAAAACTAATCTGTCATTATCCCGCAACGAAATTAATCAAACAGAAAGATAGGGAGGAGTTGGAAACATCAATAGTCCACTTCCCTCCATAGCAAAACGGGAGACAGATAATGAACTAAGGAGGCTCTCTTGTCACATCATGGGATGGAATACCAAGGCTGTAAAGTAAGTGTGTCCTGTGGATTGGAGGCATCTAGAAAATTCCGCCACGATATCCCCTGCTTGTAAGAGGCGACTAACTGGGGCTTTGAGTTGAAAGGCAAGCAGTGACTGCTCGCTTGACTACAGCAACTCTGAGATGGACGACAATGCGGGTATTCAGTTTACCAATATCGAAGACGCGAAAGGCATCTTTAAGCGTATAGGGGCATCTTAGCCCCTTCAATTACAGAGGTGACGCAATGCGGTAACGCGTAGGGACTCGCTAACAAGCGCTGAAGAAGACCACTGCGGGTTTTGGTTGGTATACCGGTGTGGTGGGTTTAGGGACTCGGTCTATTACTCGCTCTGATGCTATACTCCCGAGTGTCATTGGGCCGTAAGACCGGCGAAACGAACACAACCGTTCCACTCACCCTCTAAGTGCTGATAGCAATATAGCGTTCTTTCCCCGCGAAAAAGGATATACAGTAAGTGCCCTAATGATTGCACCTCTGTGTCAATAAACACATCGACAATAAGATGAGATCTACACTAATATTTTAAAATATATATTAAAATGTAATTATTGGAAATATTATTAATTGAATCTATATACATAAAAATGAGTTGCCACATTTTTTGTTCGGGCACGGCAGTGACTCCACTGCCCCTGATGGTAAGTGGAGTGAAGTCCAGTAGAATGTCGACTGACGAGAGATGATTACCCCTCGACAGACGACACAAAAAGGTATTTGATTATGTTGGATTTATTGCATTTTTTAACATGTAACAGCAATTAGTAGAAAAAAGGAATCCTTCTGTGAAAACAGAATTCAAATACTATAAGAAATTAGGTAGTAATTCAAATCTCAAATATTGCTACGTGCAGGAGTGGGCATGGAGTGGGGAAAACGTTCCATCTCTTTCTTTCGCACGCAGCGTAATGCCCGCTGACGTCACATGCAAGAATTTCGTCCCTTTTCTGTGTCTTGACGCTCACCTCTCCTACCAAATTTCAATGGCTTATAACTTGTAGATTTTTCATCCGATTTCGATGATTTCTTCTGTTTTAGAATTTATACGACATACATATTTTATGAAAGTTATAAAAGAAATAATCCCTATTATGCCAGCCTATTGGAACCGGATGTAAAAAGGGGCACTCGGATAGGTAAACCGGCATTGGATGAAACATTACAAGTCTTTTTTTTTTATTAATCATGGCACGTTAACCATTAAAGGTTCGCCATCCGTTTGAAGGGTTTGGTATGGCAATTTCAATTAATATAAACGCGATGGAGCGCGCCACGTGTTTGTTACGAACTGACAAAATATCTTGTAACATGGGAATTGGCCCCGGGGCGAGTATCAAAGCAACGTCTGAACACAATGAGTAATCACTTAATAAATTCCTAGACACATCATCACTTTAAAGTGTTGGGACTCGTATAATTATGGCAATTTTAATATCACGTGGGTTGCCACCGGATATACTGTATCCCGAGTGGATTGATTGCACGCATGAAACTTACTTCTTACTCTTATTCATAACTAGCTTTTGCTCGCAGCTCCGGCCGCGTAACAACGTTTTTGCGGTATAGAAAGTAGCCCATGTCCTTCCCAGGGTCTCAAACTATCTCCATACCAAATTTCATTAAAATCCGTTGGGTAGATTTTGAGTTTAACGCGTTTACACAGACACATGCAGCGAGGGACTTTGTTTCATAATAATTTTTTTTGGACCTTTAAAGAAGAACAATTCCGTCATGCATGCATAATTTTGACAGTTTACGCATCGCACGCAGCGTAAGCTCTCAAAAGGAATAAATTATCCCTAATTTTGCATCATTTTTTATTGATGCTCCGCTCCTATTAGTCATAGCGTGATGTTATATAGCCTATATCGTTCTTCGATAAATGGGATGACTGTGACTGCTTCGGTGGCGTAGTTGTACTGCATGCGCGGTACGGCAGCGGTCTGAGGTCCTGGGTTCGAATTCCGGGTTGGGCAAAGTGATATTTCGGTTTTTCTGCTCAGTATCAGCCTAGAGACTGGAATTTGTGCCCGATATGGCGATAGGCTCGCCCCCTATTACATTATAGGACGGAACACACTTAGCGAATAGTGGGTTTCCTAGTTGCGCCTCTGCATACCCCTTCGGGGATAAATGCGTGATGCATGTGTGTGATAAGTGGGCTATCCAACACTAAAAGAATTTTTCAACCCAATAGTTCCTGAGATTAGCGCGTTCAAACAAACAAACACTAGCTTTATATAATAGACTAGCGACCGCCCCGGCTTCGCACGGGTGCAATGCTGATATTAAATACACTATAGAAAAACTGTGAACGTTGTATATAAAAACATAGCGGCCCGCTCTGACTTCGCACAGGTATAACATAACAAAATAACAGTATTTCTCCACTATTTAATGGATGTTATTATACATATAAACCTTCCTCTTGAATCACTCTATCTATTAAAGAAGACCGCATCAAAATCCGTTGCGTAGTTTTAAAGATTTAAGCACACGTAGGGACAGAGAAAGCGTCTTTGTTTTATACTATGTAGTGATGATACGGAACCCTCATAGAAACTTGACTCGTATTTATCAGATTTTCTTTTAAAACCCCCTGTTCTATTTGCTTGCTCTTTAACACACCTCACTCCGTTCATTGTTTTGATCATGTTTGTTATCAACATGTTTTATAGCATCGTAAAATTGTTTCTTTGATGAACTCTTAGAACAAAGTTAGATCACAGTTGACAGGTAAGTTTTGTTTTTACATTCACGCCTTTTATCTCTAAACTAGCTATTACTCGCGGCTTCGCCCGCGATGGAGTTTTCCGGAATAGAAGGTTGCCTTATGACCTTCCCAGGGTCTTAAACTATCTCCATTACAAATTTCATAAAAATCCGTTCAGTAAATTTTGAGATAATCAATAACATACAGACAGAAAAGGGAAATTTGTTTTATAATATTTATAGATATAGATAGACAGAGAAGCAACCAGTGGACTATTTTACGCAGCGCACGGAAAAAAAATCATTTAATTTGTTAGACCATAACGCAAGAGCGTCGCCAGCCGATGGTCCAGGGGGGCAAGTTGATATGGAGAATGAGAAAAGTATGAATTGTAGGTAAAGTCGAGAGCACATGTTCCTTCCCCACTCCCTTTCTCCCGCTTTAACAATCAAGAGCAGAGCATAATTGAGCGTACGGAATATTAGGAATGGAATTGGTGAATTCATTCAAGTTTCGAAGTACGAGAATGATCGATCAAGCAAGTCAAAGACTTAGGACTTCGGTTGCTTTACATTTCTCAACTTTTTAGAATCACTAGGAAGGGATAGCTGCCCGTCCCTAGCCACAACATGTCTAAATTTTTATTAATTATTCACCCCACAAACAAGCCTGAGTACATACCGAGACGTATAAATAGATGTATGATATAATACTTTGCACCTACAGCACGTAAGGTAATTCAATTACTATCAATCTTATTATTGAAAGTCGTGCAGCGAACTTGTTGCGAAAGACTATATAAATGGATCGGTGGCTACGTACTTGGAAGTGCATTAGGGGGTTGCTGACCACCTCATTAAATTTTTTCATTTCTTTGAATGACGAGACGAGCTTGCCGTTCGCCTGATGGTAAGCGATACTACCCATAAACAGTACAAACACCAACACCTTGAATTACAAAGTATTGTTTGGTATTCCACTGCGCTCATCTGAGACATGAGATGTTAAGTCTTATATCCAGTAGTTACACTGGCTACAAAGTCCTTTAAACTGGAACATAACAGTGACTACACACTGCTGCTTGGCAATATAAAAATATTTGTGTTCAGCATGGTGACAAGCTTTTACTTATCCCATAAGGTAACAGTTTTTTTCTCCTGGTAAAATATATTTTATTTCCGCCCAACCGCCATACACAAGGTGTTAAAACCCACCATAGTGGCCCACGTAAGTGTAACGTTCTAGGATCAGCGTGTGTATAACCAGTTCCAAGAGGCATAATTGTGTTGACTGCCAAAGGGGTAATCATCTCTCGTCAGTCGACATTCTATTGGACCCCACTCCACTTACCATCAGGTGCAGTGGGATATCACTTTGCTTTGCACATATAAAAAAAACTTGGAAAGATTAGATCATATATAAAGGACCAATGCTTATTGCAGCCAAAAAAATCTGTCACTTTTACGCACACACATCACGCATTTATCCCCGAAAGGGTATGCAGAGACGCGACCAAGGCACCCCCTTCCCACCAGGTGTGTTCCGTCCCATGATGTGATCAGGCAAGCCTATCGCCATATCGAGCTCAAATTCCAGATTCCAGGCTGATACTGAACAGTGAAACCTAAGTATAACTTTGCCCGTTATAGAATTCGAGCCTCTCAGAGCGTTTCCATACCATGCATGTAGTACAACTATGCCACCTAGGCAGTCACTTTCAATGTAACTTCTACATAGAACATGCATACATACTATATGATTATGTTTTATAAATGCACACATGAATAACTCCTAAATACATGTCTGTTTTACACGCACTAAGTAAATACAACAAATTATAAATGAGAATTTAATGTTTGACAGAAAGAACAGATCATACAAGCCACATCTTTAATACATAGTTTAAGATTAGTAATGTTTTATATAAATTGACAGGTCCTATGTATACATGTGCAACAACATAGCTTTACAGGAGAGCGATTTAAACATTCTAAACTTTGTAATAGCAACAGTAGCCTAGTTGGTTGTGGAACGGACTGCCGAGACCAATGTCCGCAGGTCCAAATCCCAAGGGCACACACCTCTGACTGTTATAATTATTATGTGTGTATTATTTGTGAATTATCACTTGCTTTAATGCTGAAGGAAAACATTGTGAGGAAACCTGCACATCTGAGAAATTCTCTATAGGAACTTTCGAGGGTGTGTGAAGTCTACCAATCCGCACTATGCCAGCGTGGTGGACTAAGGCCTAATCCCTTAGTAGTAGAGGAGGCCCGTGCCCAAGAGTGGGACAGTATATAATACAAGGCTGATATTATAAACTTGGTAAATTTGTCATAGTTCAACGGATCTTTGAAATGTTATACCATAGTACTTCAAAATTTTCAAAGATTTCTGTTGAACTATAAGAAAATTTAAAAGTTTAGAATATTTAAATCGCTTTCCTGTAAAGTTGTGTTTTTGCACTTGTACTAGTATCAAAGGATCCGTCGAAATAATTTTTCATATAGACAAAAAAAAATATGATAATTCACCATAAATTTGTATAATATCTATGAATATTATTTACATGAAAATAAAAGCTTTTATTAGTGAATGATTTCATAGTTTCATGTTTTCCTTTGGATTTATTAAAAACAATTATATTTCTTTTTATTTTGAAAATTAAGAATATCAGATTTATTTATTTTACAATTGGAGATGTTTTTCAAAAATAATTGATTTAGTTATTTTCATTGCAACTGTTTCATATAAAGTATTTTTTTTTCTCCTTCTATCAAGGCGCGGTTTGCGCATCCGCCAGAAATTATGAAAAAAATATTTTTAAATATTTTTTTCAAGGTTTTTAATTATACAGCCTAAGGTATGTTTTATTTACTAAGAGTTTTTTTTTTATTCTTTGTCACGTATTGATTCCTTATCAAATGTGATAATAATCTCACGAGATACGAAACACATAAATAGATTTCGTTTCGATACATTACGCCGATAAAAAAATAACCATAATGCAGATATATTGTAAACAAACTTTTTAACATAAAAAAAATGTACTTACAGAACGCAAAGCCAATAGTCAGAGTTTTTTCTTCCTAAATTTCTCTTCTTTACCGCCGACGCACATTTTAATGGAACCAAACTGGCCTGTTTTCATACACAAGTTACCACTCTAAAAACATCCAATTAGTGCCAATTCCTTCTGCGGAACACAAAATAGTTAGCTTTAACATGAAAAAAATCACAACCACGCGCGCGTTTCACGTGCAAAAGTAATAAAAACGGTACACAGTTTATTGCTCCAATTACAGCATCCAGTTTGTCAATCTTGAAACAATATTTCCTAATGAAATTTACGAATGCTTGAAGGCACAAAATTTATCCCTTTTTCTCCGATTCTGACGTGAACTTGTAGGGATGTGCGTTAAATGATAGAGTTGAATGTAGTCGATAATTGAAATAGTTTACCATGCGGTTTTATTTAGGTCAAAAATATTAGTTAAGTAAATCTAGATAAAGACTAGTTCCAAGAACATAGAAATGCTTAAACATTACTTTTATAAAAACAGTAGATTAAATTAATGCATAACAACCCATAAATCCAAAATCCTACTGATTCTTTAAACGAAGTAATCAATTATAGTAACAATCGACTAATTGGTAAATAAATTAAGGCAAACACTACAGAAACGCATTCCAGAGACAATGAATTAATAATTTATGCTAATCCGCGTGATATCGAAAAAGACAACAAAATGTTATAATATTTAAAAATGTAATTGCGTACAAACTTAAAAAATCTATATTTTTATTATAATGTGATTCAATAAAAATAAATCGGTTGTTATATTTTTATTTTTTAATTATATGTTGTTTTTATAAAAGTATATGATATTCCATATGAATATCAAAGTTCAAAGAAAATTTTGTTTCGTAATAAAAAAGTTAAATCCATCAATTGCATTAAACCTGAAAATTAAACAAATGTAATTCACATATATCGCGGAATGGAATCTCATTTTGTTTTAGCTGGTTTAATTAATGTTCTTTTGCTTCATAGATGTATAATATTAAAAAAAAACAATTGACGACTGTAATCTGACAGTTATTAAAATGTTTTTTTTACGCAATAAATGGTAAATAATGGCTTAAAAATGGCACAAACTCTACAAGAATATAATGCTGAACACGAACCTGCACGCATAATATCTAGCCAAACTGTCTGTGTTTGTTGTCTAGTGCAAAATGTGCCATTAATCCATTTATTTACTTGTAAACATGCAAGTTTCCTACAGTTACAAAGCGAAATAAAGGTAAAAAACATTGTTTCTCACTTATTAATAAGTTAAAAAGGATTACAGTACCATAATAACACAATTTTAAGGTGAATTTGAAGTTATTTACAGTAAATTTAAATACTTTTTCAAATATATTTTATTACTACAGATTGATTTTCAAAACTCAGTGGTCTGCTACCTATGCCATGGCATGTTAAAAAAAATAGAATTATTCACGCGACAAGTACAAGAAAGCTGTGTTATTATAAATGAGAAGGTAATGTTATTGACTTCACAAATTTACATTTCCAGCATACAATCTATGGTATTATATAAAGCTGGAGAGTTTGTCTGTTTGTAAGCACTAATCTCGGAAACTACTGGGTCGAATAGAATTTTTTTTTTAGTGTTGAATAGCCCATTTATCAAGGAAGGCTATAGGCTATATAACATCACTCTATTATCAATAGGAGTGGATCATTAATGAAATTATAAAAACTAAACACCACTAATAAATAGTACACAACTTGTCTTACACTGTTAAAATTTCACCATATATGTTTTTTATTCTATACTTGCATGTTAGCATGTTCTGCACGTCTAAGTTTATATAGTACTAATATTATAAATGCAAAAGTTTGTGAGGATGGATGTATGTTTGTTCCTCTTTCATGAAACAACTAGTGAACGGATTTGGATGAAACTTTACAGTGTTATTGGTTATACATCAGAATAACACACAGGCTACAATTTATAATGATTTTGTGTAATTTGGTCATAATATAACGATACATATCAAGTAAGTCAGAAAAAAAATATACCGGGAAACTCTTTCATGCGGGCGAAGCCGCAAGCAAAAGTTAGTATTTTATAAAATTGTTAATAAAGTTGATCATAATGTTTTGTTTCTCTGTAATTAAATAAATAAATAACATGTGTATGACCTGCTCAATCTCATATCTGATTCCAGACATCCCATCACAAAAATTTACAATTCTTTCAATACACCCAACCCTCGGTGTTCTCTGTGGACTCCAACACCAGTTTCCTGCAGGAGTCTAAAGAGTACCAGGAGATAGGCCTAGAAAGAGAATTGGATGATTTGAGGCAGAGAAATGTGTTGCCGTTTAATAGATCCGAAGTAAGTTATTATAAGATCATGTCCATTGTGAACTAATACTGGTGGTAGGTCTCTCATATGTGAGAGTTCTGGGTAGGTAACACGGCAATGTCTATTTCTGTCAAGCAGCAGTGTGAAGTCACTGTTGTTTTCTATTTCGAAGGTCATGGTAGCAAATGTAACTACTGAACATAAGACTTAACATCTCATGTCTCAGGATGGTGAGCGCAGTGGAATACCAAACAGTATTTTGTAATTCAAGGTGTTGGATGGGGTTTTTACTGTTGATGAGCGCTGCTATCGCTTATAATCAGGTGAACAGCAAGCTCGTCTGGTCAATCAAAATTTATTACCCATAAATAAATTATTTATAATATTGTGTTGATACTCTACTACCAGTTAAGAAATTACTCTGCCTTAAAAAACATAACATAAAAATACATTACCTACATCCACTAACAATTAGGTATTCCCAATCTCGCATACTGCAGTAACAAAATGTAATACATTGAAAAGAGGTCCCTCCTAGCGAAATTTCCGCCATGGCAGCAAAATAAGAAAAAGAAACATACTAAACTAACTAAACATACTACATAAAAAGAAACTCAGGTGCATTCTCTGTTCAATCACTTCAATTTATTGTGCTACTACAACTTTCTTTTTACAGGGACTTGAAGTAAATAATACAAACTTAATCATAGACAATGAAGGAAAAGTAATATCTTACACAGAAAGTGCGAGAACCTTCCGTGAAGATAACTCAATAATTAATGCAAACAAGTGCATCAAATGTCAAATTCTGTATGATGAAATAACATTAAGCGATTTAGAGAAAAATAATCAGGTAATAAACACTAATAATCGATAGCCTAGTTAGGTGTGGAACGAACTGCGAAGACGAATGTCCGCAGGTTCAAACACACACCTCTGTCTTTTCTAAAAAATCATGTGTGTATTCCTTGTGAATTTATCGTTCGTTTTAACGGTGCCCGCACCGCAGCGTGGTGGACTAAGGCCTAATCCCTCTCAGTAGTAGAGGAGGCCCGTGCAGTGGGACAGTATATAATACAGGGCTGATATTATTAAACACTAAACCCCCATCCCCCCCCAAGAGATTATAAAAATGTTGCCAAATGTAAAGCAACCAAAGTACTAAGTCTTTGACTTTACTTGCTTGATCATTCCCATACGTCGAAACTCGAATTAATTCACCAATTCGATTCCTAATATTCCGTACACACAATTACGCTCTGCTCTATGTTATTGTTAAAGCGGGAGAGAGGGAAGAACATGTGCTCTCGACTTTATCTATAATTCATACTTTTCTCATACTCCATATCAATTTGACCGCTCCACTCTACCGCCCCTCCCCGCGGCCATCGGCTAGCGACGCACTTGACTACGCTACTTAACTAATAAATATATTTTTACAAACAATCGCATATGTGTAAAATCACGAGCAAAGCCTCTTATTATAAATTAGCTTCTGCCCGCGGCTCCGGCCGCTTGAAAGAGTTTTTACGAGATACAAATGCTACAGTTCTCAGGAGTAATGTAACTTTCTAATGAAAGAATTTTCAAAATCGGTTCAGTAGTTCCAGAGATAAACCCCTACAAACCAAGAAACCTTCTGTCGATGCGAAACGCGCTTCAGCAATTTTGTCTGCAATGAAATGCATATCATCGTCAGTGTAAAATAATGTCATCAATTTCTTTTATTTTTTTTATAAATCATTTAGTGTACATACGTATTAAAGTTATACTATATTTCGGATTTTATCGTGGTTAATATATTTTTATTTTAGCTGTTGGTGGTCCGATCACCACCAAGACATAAAAAATTAGTAAGTTTTATAATTGTAAAACGTAGGTAGAAATTGTAACTTTGACTTTGCGGATGAACAACACCTCAGTCCCCCCGTGACCACGAAGGATGCAGTCTTCGAAACGTCGGGAGAAAAATAAAATATTAAAACCGCGATAAAATCCGAAAAATAGTTTAATTTCAATGTCTAACATTCGCGTTAACATAAGAAATCATTATACATACATATCTATTCGCATTACTTTTATTTTTGGAAGTCCCCATTGTTTTGTACACCTTTCCTCTTTACAATATCAGTATAGAATTGTTTTTGTATTATTTTGATATTACTACAGATATAATTTAAATTTTCAGCTTCCTAACAATTATGTATGTCCAAGTTGTAACTTGGAATACAATAACCAATTATCAGATAATGAAAATGGGAAACTTACTTATAGGTAAGTTCATATAAATTATTCCATTTTGCCATTTCAAAAACGTTTGCATGGAGACCCCAGCGCGCTAGTTCAATTCGTGCTTGTCTATTGTTTTCTATAAGGTTTACTTGTCTGTGTACGCGCTGATATATTTTCAATTTTACTAATCTAAAATAAATGCCTAATGATTGACCAATGGGTTGATTAGATTTTTATAGAAACCCAACCTAAACTATAAAATGTATTAAATTTTCAGTGATATCAAATTGGAAAGAAATACAACGGAATTACACGTAATGTGTCAAACAGATAGCTGTCACGTTCGTTATGATAACGAAAATAAATATAACGATAACGAATATGATGATTATGGGAACAGTTGCGAATATTTTGAAAATGGAACTGAATCTGACAACGTGAATAATGAAGTATATAACCAAAATGATAACACGATTGGCGAGGAAAAGAAAAAAAAGAGAAAAAAGGAACGGACAGGATTCAAAAAGATAATACTCTCTTTAGAGGAACAGAAGGCGGAGTTAGAAGCTAAAAGGAAGGAGAAGAAGTACTTGGATGCTGAGTTCAAGTGCTACAACTGTGCTTTGGGGTTTTTGTTCAAAGATACATATCAGGCTCATATGATGAGGCATGAAGAAGTAAGTTTTTTTGTTTGTTTTCTATAATTAGTAAGAAAAGACAGTAGCAGCCCTAAACAGCGCGTGGCCTTAGGGGAAAGAAAAAAAATTATACATGGTTCCGGGCGGAGCAAAATAAGTTTTCCGGTATTAACTTTATCGTCAGTAAGACAGTACAAAAAAAGGTCAACCAAAACAATACGCGGGGCTCCCATAAACACAAGGCCCAGGCGGTTGCTAGGTTCGACCCATCACCTCTCCAGCTCCCGTCTCCCCCTTAAGGCCGCCTCAGCAAATTTACTTATGAAACTAAATAATTTTAATATTCATGATATTAAAAATCTTTGTAGCCAATTTAATTATAGAGCGGTATGAAACATTATCTAATGTCTTAGGAAAATTAGCGTAGTGTATTAACGCTGCCCTCGATAATTCCGGATAATAATGCTTTTAATAGCTTACATTGCGTCGTTCTCTAAAAAAGAACTATTCTAAATCTATAATTTAAAGAATCTGCAAATATAACATCATTGATTTATGTTTTCACTAGAGAAAGAGTATAAAGGGCAGTTTTTTTATTATAGTCTAACGGCGAGTATAAATGCGCGACGTGCACGCTCCGGTTCGCGTCGCCGGCGGTGCTGCGTGCGCACGCGCAGCTGCACGCCACGCGCGCGCTGTGCCGGCGCTGCGGCGCGCGCCCCTCGCCGCGCCACACGCGCCACCACGCCGCCAAGTGTCGCGGGAGTGCTGCGCCGTGCCATCTGTGTGCGAGGGTGTTTAGGTATGATACAAAAACATTAGAATTTAATGCTCCAAGTATTTTTAGATAATACTAGCTTCCGCCCGCAGCTTCGCCCGCGTGGATTTCGGGTTTCAAAAATGGAGAAGGTGCTCAATTTGTCGGGATGTTTTTTTAATTTATGGTGGTATGCAGGTGGTCCGATTGTCCGGTCAGGGTCTGATGATGGGATCCTGGTGAAATCGAAGGAACTTTTAACCATTAAGGTTGCACACGAAATGACGGAAGCTTAAAAATGGAGTAACTTCTCCCGTTTTCCCAACATTTTCCATCACTGCTATGCTCCTATTAATTGTAGCGTGATGAAAAGTATACTATAACCAGCTCAGGAGTATGAAAAATAATTGTACCAAGTTAAGTTAAAATCCGTCGAGTAGTTTTTGTTTCTATAACGGTTATACAGACAGACAGACAAAAATTTTACTAATTGCATTTTTGGCATCAGTATCGATCCCTAATCACCCCCAGTTATTTTGGAAATATATTTCATGTACAGAATTGACCTCTCTACAGATTTATTATAAGTATAGATATGCAAAAGTAGCTCAAAAATTGTCCATAACGAAAACATGCATTTTAAAGTAAAACAAAAGAAATAATATCATGAAGCCAACCAAATAACTAATGATATATTAAATTTTGTGACTGTTCAATTTAGTCGGGTCCGCGATATCACTTTTGTTGAGTTTCAGAACGCGACATTACATTATTATATTCTGTGCTCCAACGCACACTGCTTTGATGTTAGGAACACACCTACATTGCTTAGACAACAGTGAACTTTATACAATAGCAATAAAGCTCAAATTGACTCTACGTATTATTTAGAAAACGTTTGTATGGGAAATAGAAAAATGCTGTTTTCAGGATTTTCCCGGCAATTATTCGAATTTTTCTCACCTTTTAAACCTTCCCTAGACCTCCACGAATAATTCAAGACCAAGATAAGATAAATCCGTTCAGCCGTTCTCGAGTTTTAGCGAGACTAACGAACAGCAATTCATTTTTATATATATAGATTATAATGTTTGAAGACTACAAAAAATATACTAACAGAATTAGGGTGTGTATTTTAAGTATTTTTGGGGTATTATAAATTTAAAATTAAAAAGGGAAATTAATTAAAGAAAATGCATAGAAAACTATTATAAACATTTTTGAGCTAGGTTTAAAATGAAAAAAAGAAATTAAATTAAGGACAAATGTTTAAAAAACAAAACAAGACGTGCGTACTGATGAATTTAGTCTATTGAGATGTAATGATCAAATGTATAATGGACTTATAAAAAAAAATGGAAAATCATTTTTTTCGTATACAGTATGTAAGGTTGATCGAGAGACCTTTTAGGCGGGTATTCAGTGCTCAATTCTCGTTCTAAATATTAAAAAAAATACCTTCTTTTTGTAAGGCACTTTTTTTTATTTTGCTTACAGAGACGCTGCCGGCCTACAGCAGCATTTGAAAAGGTTCCACCAATCGAAGACCAGCTTGCGTAGTTATTCCTGCAGCGTTTGTGGCAAGAACTACAGTAATCAAGCCGCTGTGAGGACTCATATGATGTGAGTTATGTTTTTTTTAATAAAATAAGGGTATTGGCTTTTTGGGCAAATTATATATTTTCGCTATGTAAAATTTTTTGAAAAAAAAAACGCCTAGAATATTTATGATATTGTCACATTTTTGTTATTTATAATTTAAATGCTCATTACGTACAACCATTTTTTTTTTTATAAACTTTATTCAAATTTTACCATAAATGCCATTCACATGTACAACCAATGCCGTTTTATAAACTTAAAAAAAGAATGTAAACATGCAATGCATTTGCTGGTGGTAGGATATATTTTATATCCGCCTGGTTAGCGACCACCGTACACAAGGTGTTAAAACCCGCCATAGTGGCTCACATAAGCGTTCCGGGATCAGCCTGTGTATATCCGGTTCCAACAGACATAATTGTGTCCACTGTCGAGAGATCATCTCTCGTCAGTCGACATTAGACCCCACTCCAACCATCAAGAACAGTGAGGTAACTTTTCCGTGGTCATAAAAAAATGCAACCAATTTTTTTTTTTACTTTTTTTCAGTAAACACCTCAACAGAAAGTTCACATGTGATCTATGTTCCTCCACCTTCAGCAGTCCGTATACGCTAAACCAGCATAAAAAGAAACACGACGCGCAAGCCGAGCAGCACTACTGCGAGGTCTGCAAGATCGGTTACTCGACTAGGAAGAGTTTATTGGCGCATAGAAGGAACGCTTTGGTACATCAGCAAACTGTGTAAGTATACATAGCTTTTGTTTGCCCTTTTAAAGGGTAAGCAGAGGTGTAAAAGCTCGTTGACTATGTTAGTTTTCCAGAAAAAATAAATATCGATATTATCGTCTGTCTATTGATATATATTGTATCGCATCGGTCTCTCATATGTGAGAGTCTGTCTAGGTTGGTAGTAGGTACCACTGTAATGTCTATTTCAGTCAAGCAACAGTGACTAGTCTCTGTTGTGTTCCTGTTTGAAGGACATTGTAGCCAGTGTAACTACCGGACATAAGACTTAACATCTCATGTCTCAGAATGGCGAACGCAATGGAATACCAAAAAATATCACTTTACTGAATCCAGGTACTATAAAAATTAATTCCTATTTTTCCAGCTTCGAATGTCCAGTATGCGCAAGAGTGTGCCCTAACCAACGAGCCTTAACATCCCACATGACGACCGTCCACTCCACCACGAAGGACCACGCGTGCGACACGTGTGGCGCGCGGTACACGAGCCGCAAGTCGCTCGTGAGGCACGTCGCGAGTCACAACAAACAGCCGACGAGCGAGACTCACGCGTGCCATCGATGTCCTAGGACGTTTAAGGTGGGTTTGTGTTGGTGATCATATGAGTCACATTTTGTAAAAGTTACTCAAATTAGTCACGTGTTGGTGTTAAAGTTACTCAGATTAGTCAGAAGTTGGTGTAAAAGTTACTCAAATTAGTTAGGAGTTGGTGTCACAGTTAGTCAAATCAGTCACACGTTGGTGTCAGTAACTCAAATTAGTCACGTGTTTGTGTCAAAGTGACAAATCGCTGGTTTACTATCACAAAGTGTTATGATAACATATTAGGGAAATCATGTTTATTTTTTCTGTATGTTTAATAGGTTTCGTTGAGCACCTTAACTATCATGATACCATAATTTTTACCTTTTCAGAGTCGAAGCAAGCTGAATCGACATTTGAAGCAAGTTTGCGAGAAAGATAAATTAGAAGAAGAACTATCTTGTTATTATGAAGGCATTTATAATGTAAAGGAATAAAGATGCGTAAATAAGTGTTTCTTTTTAGCTTCATTTTTTTTCTGGGATTAGGTAGAAGTGTATCACACTAAATATTTTTTAACTTAGGTCTCTCATATTGGACACCTATTAGAATCAGCTGATATTATGCTGAAAAATACAGTGTCACTGTCCATCCCAGGATTCGAAACCAAGACCTCAGCAATGCTGTCGTATATCGTATTCCGCCATCAAGGCAATCTTATATAATTAGTATAAACATATGCTATTTTATACAGGGTCATTTTGACATTGCGTTACTAAATGAAACCACATACTTATCTACTTGAATATAACAATTTACTATAACTTACTCGAGCCGTAGAAGTAAAATAAAAATAAAGTTTCGAACAAAATGAATATTAATAAAAAGTAATTTTAATTTTACGCGCCCTAATGCCACTACTACTACTCTAAGAGAATTCGTTGCAGTGGCAACATCATACTTTCAGTCAGAAATACACTCACACGTCATATTCGCATTAAACTACAAAATGATCAAAAATTCAGAAAACTAAAACCAACATTTTTGGCGAAAATATTAGTTATTAATGGATGATTTTTGGCACAATGTCAGCAAAGGTGAAGACGAGTATGTGGTTTCATTTAGTAACGCAATGTCAAATTGACTGTATATTGCTGCAAGAAATAGCAATTCAATAAACTAAGAATAAAACAATGTTATCAATAAACTTTATTAAGGTTGCAGCAAGTTGAAACATTTCAAAGCAACGAAGGATATGAGACTGTACCCTTCCATACAATTGACTATCATTTTATTCAAAACTTCACTGCATTTTGTCAAGTCGTATTTCTTCTCAACATTGTCAATTATAATTTCTTTTGTCAAATTCCATTTTTTCCTCCAAATGTCTGTTATTGAACTTCTTTTCAAAACTTTTTCCTGCGAATCTTGCGATTGCGAATTATTCTCCACTTTATATTTAGATAATATTATCTCTAAAATATGGAATATGTAACACAAGTTCTCCATTTTGGCTGTATGGTTTATTTCGTTGGCCTCCGCGTCTATGGATTCTAGTATGTTCGTTATTTTATCTATGGTATATTTTTGGATGTGTGCGGATTTGTTTAGCAGTAATACTCTTTGGATTTTCTCGTCTTTCGTTAGTAACTGAAAATAAGAAGTTATTCCTTATATCACTTTATATAGTTGTAGGGTATATGGTGGTGGTAGGTTTTATGTGTGAGAGTCCGCCTGTCTATTTCTGCCGCTAAGCAGCAGTATATAGTCACTGTTGTCTTCCGGTTTGAACACTGTAGTCAATGTAACTACTGGACATAATAACTAACATCTCATGTATCAGGATGGCGAGCGCTAAATACCAAACAATACTTTGTAATTCAAGGTGTTGTTTCTACTGTTTATGGGTATTGCTTACCATCAGGCAAACGGCAAACTCGTCTCGTCATTCAGAGAAATAAAAAAAATGTTTTATGGAACGAGTGATCCAAAGTTCAATTCCAAAGCCAAATATTTGAAGTTTTACCACGATATTAGCATTAAATACATCAGATTAACTAGATTTTAGTCCAGTAGTCAAAATAAGTCATTTTTTATATGGACGCGACAAAATGCCTCCATTGCACCTGATGGTAGTGAAGTAAGGTTCAGATAGAGTCGACTGACGAAATGATTACCCCTCGCCAGTCGACATAATTATGCCGGGCTGTAAAGTGTAGATAATATCTCAATAATGTATGTCAGAAAGAACGTCATATTAAAAAAGTAGGGTTCAGATAGAGTCAACTGACGAAATGATTACCCCTCGCCAGTCGACACAATTATGCCGGTCTGTAAAGTGTAGATAATATCTCAATAATGTACGTCAGAAAGAACGTCATATTAAAAAAGTAGGGTTCAGATAGAGTCAACTGACGAAATGATTACCCCTCGCCAGTCGACATAATTATGCCGGCCTGTAAAGTGTGGAGAATGTCTCGAAAATCTGAACTCACCACATTACTGCATTCATCTTCATAAATACTTCTCAATAACTCTGTTATAGTTTCTAGAAGAATCTCTAAGAAGGGTGGGTACGTTTCATCTTCATGTAATTTGTCAATCAGGGACCCTAGAGTCTAAAAAAAGTTTCTGGTGAGTATTTGATACAGCATGGACTTTTAAGTGATTTTAATTTGACAGTAAGGGAAGTATCACTACATAGTATAAAACAAAGTCGCTTTCTCTGTCCCTATGTATGCTTAAATCTTTGAAACTACGCAACGGATTTTGATGCGGTTTTTTTTAATAGATAGAGTGATTCAAGAGGAAGGTTTATATGTATAATAACATCCATTAAATAATGGAGAAATACTGTTATTTTGTTATGTTACACCCGTGCGAAGCCAGAGCGGGCCGCTATGTTTTTGTATACAACGTTCACAGTTTTTCTGTAGTGTATTTAGTATCAGCATTGCACCCGTGCGAAGCCGGGGCAGGTCACTAGTAACTTTATAAATAATGACATCCATGAAGACGCACCCTACTACTTCTCCCTAATCGCTTCGTGCGCGTGAGCATGTGTGCACTCACACTACGATAGTGTCGGGTATGCAATGCTGCGTATGTTACAGAAAGTAAGTATAGAAATAGCAATCTTAAATGTCTTATAATAAGTATCAATTTAATGTCATTTTCTATTTAAAAAAAAACGATCTATGTTCGACCCAGGGATCGAACCCAAGGTCTTTGCAATGCCTCATTAAGGCAATCCGCAGTTCCTATAAAAAAATCCTATAGACTCTATTATTTTCAAATTATTTTGATCATTTTCAGTACAAAAGCATCCAGACAGTAAAAACAGACATTCAAAATAAAAAAAACTAACCTCCTTATTCATAGACGTTATTTATCTAAGGACGGAGCATTGCTGTAATAACAAGTCTGTTTCTCAGTGCTGAAGGCATGGCAGCCTTCGCAGTGCGTAGACATAGGACCGTTGTGATTGGCTAATATTGAGATACAACTTGAATCTAGTTGGCTGTCAGATAAACAAAGCTGAACAAACAGCAAGCCGTCAGATAAACAAAGCTGAGAAACAGACTTGTTATCACATTAATGCTCCGTCCTTAGATAAATAACTTCTATGAATAAGGGGGTAAATATTTACAACATCACATATAAGTATTTCTACGAAATCTATTTAGATATTTAAAAATCAACTTACCCGAGAAACTTCTCTCGTTATTTCATATGTATTCGTTGTGAGAGAACAACATATAATATATGTAAGTAAACTATGGGCTGATTGGTTTATAGACGTACTAGAATATGTCGCTGCAAATAACATATTAAAATAATACAATAGTTTTTTTATATACAAGGTCATTTTGACATTGCTTTACTAAATGAAACCACATATTTATCTTCTTGGAAATAACACTTTACAATAAGTTACTTGAGCCGTAGATGCAAAATAAAAAAGTGTAAGTTTCTAACAAAATAAATATTAATAAAAAGTAATTTGAATTTTACGCGCTCTAATGCCACTACTACTACTCTAAAAGAATCCGTCGCAACAACATCATACTTTCAGTCAGCAATACACTCACGCACGCCATATTCGTATTAAACTACAAAATGATCAAAAAATCAGAAAGTGAAACCAGGATTTTTGGTGAAAATATTCGTTATTAATGCATGATTTTTGGCACAATGTCAACAAAGGTGAAGACGAGTATGTGGTTTCATTTAGTAACGCAATGTCAAAATGACGCCAACATGGGCCTCCCCGGAAGATTTCCAGATTGACCTACTATAAACAGCCGGCATCCAATGACCTCCTGTGATTTTTTTCTTAGATACAGATCCTGCAGTCAACACCGGGGGAAAAAGCGACTGCGATACTTGAATTCCCTAGCTTAGCGACTACAGGGGCCTGGAGGGAAGAAGGGTAGAGATAGTGTGAAAGAAAGAGGAGAGGAAGATAAGGGAACCCTCTTAGGATAGGTGGAAGGGAGAAGGCTAGGAAATGTTTACCGTCCCTCATAAGCCTCAGTGTGAATTGGCAACCATGAGGTATTCACACTTAACTGTGTGCCTCGGGCCGCGACAAATGTCCCCCGTGCGAGCGTGCATTCGGTGTGGAGATTGAGCGCAGAAGAATTACCTCGGGGGGGTAGTTGTACTGCTTGCGGGATAGGGCAGCACTCTAAGAAGCTCCAATCCCTGGTCGGGTAAGTGACATTTGGGTTTTTCTGCTTAGTATCAGCCCGGAGTCTGAAATTTGTGCCCGATATGGCGATAAGCTCGTCCCCTATCATGGGATGGACCACACTTGACAGAAAGTGGGTGTCATATTTTGAAATTTGCTAGAAAATTTGTAACCACTGAATTAATTTGGACCAAATTAGGTCTTTTTTATCGGGGCAAAGTGCACCTGATGTTTAGCAAAGTGAAGCTCAAGGGAAGTGCTATCACAAAAAGAAACCCATACAAAATATTGACGTGGGATGCGAACCCAGTCTCCCACAGGCTTTTCTGGTCTATAGGGGCAGTGTAGGTTGACTAATGCATCTAAATATTCTCACACTCACATGTTCTAGAACTTCGGCCCTGGCTGTCGCTCCGGTATCCCGAATCGGACGAACCGTCAACACTGGTCCTTCTATCATTCCGTTTTTTCAAATAAGCCTTTATTTTGTTCAATTCCTCGATCACTTTGAAAGGAACTATCTCTCTTTGCGAGTCGGTCATATCATCTGACTCATTTGAGTCAATGTCAATATCATTTGCGACAATTTGAGAATTGCCATTCGTCATTGCGTCATTTGTAGCTTTGTCATTGGTAATAATTGCGTCGTTTTTATTTTCAAAAATAGAGCTTATTTTATTATTGTGTTTAATGATTGTAATATTGTCATTAATGTTTCCGTCATTCATATTTGTATCTAATGTATAATAATTTGCGACATTGTCAAAACTATTTGAGTGTTTTTCCAAAGTTGAATTATGAACATAACTATTTAAGTGTGTGGCAAAAGTGTCAATTTTACTAATGTTATTTGGTTCTGGTTTTAATATATTATCTTCGCTTGCATTATATTGATTTACATGTATTGATGATTCACTATTTTGTGCATTTTGAGAGAAAGTCATATTTGTTCCTAAACCAGTTACATTATCTAAGTCTGTGTTATACTCATTAAAATCTCCATCGTTTAAGCATTCTGTATTTTGTAAAATTTGTACTTGTTTTTTAGATTCTGCCTTTTGATTTTTATAAATTAATTTTGGGTCTACAGCTACATTTTGCATCTGACTTTCACTGTAATGGGTGTAGAATGGCGTAAAATCGCTTATAGAGTAAATCTGGGTTTCTTCTAATGTTTTATTTAGCATTGTCTGTGTGTTAGGTAATGTTTCGCAATACGTAGCATCGGAGTCATCATCAATATCATTTTGGGTCTGTGCATTGTCTAAGTTACGACATGGTATTGGCTGAAAAGATATTGTTTTTCCTCTGAGACCATTCCAAGAGTTACTAATTTTTAGCTTGAACTTATTCAAGAGTTGTTAAGCGACGATAGATTAGTTGGAAGTGGAATGCTTTGACTTTTCTAAAGTTATGTGTGTATTCTTTGTGAATTATCGCTTGCTTTATCGGTGAAAACATCGCGAGGAAACCTGCATACCTGAGAAGTTTTCTATAGGAATTTTGAGTGTGAAGTCTACCAATCCGCACTACAGCGTGGTGGACTAAGGCCTAATCACTCAGTAGAGGAGGCCCGTGCCCAACAGTAGGGCAGTATACAGGGCTTTCGTAGAGGCTGTCGAAGCTTACTGTAGGAAACTTGAAGCTCTCAACGAGGACAAGCAACCCCGAGGAAGCACTCTAAACGACATTGTCAAATACATATTCAACTATGCCATTGATAATGCCTCGTCGGAGGGAAAGTAAACATAAAAGTCATATATGAAACGTTTAACTGAACTTTTTTCATACGAGTACGTCAAAGTGCCTCCACTGCCCCTGATGGTAAGGAGTGGGGTCCAATAGAATGTCGACTGACGAGAGATTACCCCTCAGTCGACACAATTATGCCTGTTGGAACTGGATATACACAGGCTGATCTCGGAACGCGACACTTACGTGGGCCACTATGGCGTGTTTCAACACCTTGTATACTGTGATCGCTATCCGGGTGGATATAAAATATATCCATAACTTGCCGGTGCTATAATAAAGTGCCACACTTAGTTATTAGTCATATATTCTTACCTTATCCAATTCTGATCTAAGTTCCTTCAATTCTTGTAGTATTCCAACAAAATCGATACCTTTATTACTTTTATCGCAATTTACTACACTACTATTTGTCTTTTGAGGCTCAATATCAATGGCGATACGTTCTTCAATGACGTGAATGACTCGGTCATCGCGAGTTACGCCATTTTGATTCATATTAACATCTACATATCTGCTATTGTCATTGTAATCTTTATTATTGTTATGAATGACTTGTTCATCGTGAGTTATGCCATTTTGATTCGTATTGACTTCTATATATTTGGTATCAATGTATTTATCTTTATTAGGAGCATTAGATCCAATATTCTTAGTTTCATCATCTATATTATGAGAAACGTGTACACTAGTGCTATCTTCAAAATCAAAATCATCGCTACAGATCGTAACGTCACTATCATAGCTCATAGGGGCGATAGTTTTTCTTAATTTCTCGATATATTCTAATGTGTTTAGATTTTTTGGTTTACTTCTTATGACGGCTATTGCTGTTGCCAATCTGATTTTTTGTGATATGTGATTTACTAAAAAATAAACAAAAAGCTAAGGGGCCGTTCAAGTATTACGTAACGCAATTTTTAAAGATTTTTGACCACACCGGCCGCCCATGTAATTTAAGGTTTTTCTGTACCCCGTCCCCCCCCCCTCCAAAAGTTATGTAACTCTAAAGTGACCATTTTTTTTGTAATAAGTATTCACAATTATTTTATTCAAATTACCGGAAAGTCGCTAAAATACCTTTGTTATTGTTTTAAAATAAGAAAAACAATGTTACATAACGCTTTGTACGAGATCCCCCTCCCGCCCCTGTAACGCATCGTAACGTTTTAGAAGACCCCCCTACCCCAAAATTGTGTTACGTAATACTTGAACGGCCCCTAAGGCTAGGGGCCATCTATTACATCACACGTAAAGCCCTCTTCCTCCCCTTGGGGGGGGGTCAATTAACATTACGTGACAGGGAAGCGGGGCTATAGGGTTTGTGACGACACATGACAAATTCTTCAGTATTAAAACAATCTATAAATTACGTCACACGTCAAGTTCGAGGGGGTGGGGTCAAAAAATGAGATATTATGGGACAAGAAGGGGTGGGAGTTTCGTGACGTCTCATGGCAAAAATCTTCAGTATTAAAACATAGAACATTAATTGTATGCAAAAAAAATCTGCAAGTTCCACATTCACATCTGGAACTTGCTTATTTAACCTCTGCATTAAGTATATAATTAAACCAATCAAAATAATTTTTTAAATGTATTATAATTATTTGTCTATTTACGCTGTCGAAGATAGTGTTTGGAAACATTAAATTACTTTTTTTATTATGTATATCAAAGTATACTTAATGTTAAATGGTGTAATTTATTTGCTTTAACTCTATATATATGACACATTTTATAATTTAGCTCGATACATAATTTGCTATTATTGTCATAAATAAATTTAAAAATCTCGTTTACCTACTAATTAAATGTACTAAGTATGAAAAAAATGCGTGGGTAATATTATAATTCTTACCGTAATCGTCAAAACTCATTTTATATTTTGCACGTTTATCCACAAAAGGCGATCATTATGACAAATATTATCACAATTATTTATATTATCGAGTTTGTAGTTTTGATTCCTCGAATCAATAAAAATAATTTGTTTTCGCGCCAGGATTTACATCCCAATAAGTCTTTAAAGATAACTCTGCAAAGGTATCTTTATTCATACAGCCTTACGTCTTATAATGTCTATGTAGTACATTAAAATAGGTTTAATATATGTACTAGTAAAATGCAAAGTATTATCCTCTAATTTTTATTTAAACAAAATAGATTGCAATTTTAATAAAAAATATGATTCTGGATTTTCTTTTTTTAACATCTGTGTTTTGGATATTTAAAAAAATCTATCTCATTTGCAAGTTTGAAAAATTGAAGAAAAACATTTAAAATCATTGTACACGCTTAAAATAGCATTTAATTGTGTAAAATCAAACGCCAATGTCAAAAAAATGACAACAACTGATAATCAACTCAAAATGTTTATAAATGTTATTTTCGCTCTAAATGGCTATTTACACTATATTATTCGGTCTAAGTATTTTTATGATAGCTTTAGTTATGGCTGTAATAAAGAAAATGTTCTTCACATGGACACAAGAGCATAAAATCGAAAGAATGTCTGTAAATGCTGTTGAAAGACCAGGTTCGTTTTCTAATCCAACCCATTTTATTTATTTTGCTGTCCATCTATCAAGTTTTCGATAATTCTGTCTTGGCTGAATATAATCATTTCCTTAGTGCCACCACGTAGGCAATTAAAAAATAATAACGAAATTTAAAATTTTGCAGTCGTACGGGCTGAAAGCCTTTTCTTTCCCAATAAAAAGTGAAAATGAATAAGAATGTAATCACTTGTTGCTTTCTCACTATAATGACAACGTATCTAGAAAGGCTGTAAACCCAAAAACTCTGGGTTCAAACCCCAGAACAGCAAATACTAAGGTATTTACCATTGCTTGCTTGGAACTGGATTTCAGGGTAGAGACCAAGCATCAAATCAGTGGCATATCTAGGGCAAATTCCTTTGCAACAAGCATTAAAAATATGTTTTTTCTTATTAACGGCAAAGTGACTCCTCTGCAGCTGGTGTTAAGTGGAATGGGGTCCAATAAGCGACATCATTTTTAAGTAATAATTAGATATTCTTATATACCTTAACTTTTATTTATTTTAATAGAATGTCGACTAACGAAACATGATTAAACCTCGACAATCAACACAATTATGTCTGTTAGAACCGGGTATACACAGGCTGATCCCGGAACGCGACACAAGTACTCTTACTCTGCAACAGCTTTGATATTCGAACTAAATTTTTAGACAACCTCAATACAGCCGTCAAATGATATTTAGTTATTTACTTCGCTGCTTCTCTCTCTTCTCTGCTAGTTACTCACTTTTTCTGCTCCGTATCAGCACGAAGTCATTTGTGCCCAATATGGCGATAGGTTCGTCCACTATCATGAGACGGAACGCACTTGGCGAAAAATGGGTGCCCTGGTTGCGCCTCTGCATACCTCTTCGGGGATAAATGCGTGATGTGTTTGTTTGTTTTATTCCAGCCGTCAGCGTGATGATAAGCATGGAGAAATGTGTCATCCAGAAAAGGAGATATCCCGAAGATATCAGCATCTACGATATAATTACAAAAAGTGACATCAGTCTTACTAAGAAAATCAAGCAGCATTAATTTAGCATAGTTTTAGTAATACATTTAATTGGTATATTTTAGTCTTTTTTTTTATACGGGTACAAGCATCGATCTATATGTACCACGTACTAGATTTGGTGTGCCGAACATCAGTTTTCAACTAAATTAAACTGCAATCACTGCAAAACTGACTTTAGTATGGTTAATATTGACAGCTTGTGGTTATGTACTGAGTGGCGCTCATGATATAAGAACTCGAGACTAAGTGTAAATAAAAAATATTAGTCAGTGATTTGAATAAAAAATATTAGTCAGTAAGTATAATTATTTGTAAAAGCTTGCTTTGTTGTGTGTATTCTTTGTGAATTATCGTTCGCTTTAACGGTGAAGGAAAAAATCGTGAGGAAACCTGCATACCTGAGAAGTTCTCTATAGGAATTTCGAAGGTGTGTGAAGTCTACCAATCCGCACTAGGCTAGCGTGGTGGACTAAGGTCTAATCCCTCCCAGTAGTAGAGGAGGCCCGTGATCAACAGTGGGCAAGTATATAATACAGGGCTGATATTATTATATAATTATTTGTTGTTCAACTGAATGAATAGGTTATTATAACAGTGCATTGGTTGCCATTTTAGTTCAGATTTTGAACAAATAGTTTACGTACGTATATGTCAATGGGTAAAGGAATGTGCTTCGACTTCACCTTATGGCAAGCGGACTGGTGTTCAGAAAGTGTGGACTGACGCGAAAAGGTGGTGCCTTAGTGGCCTCTCTGCATACCCCTTTGGAGATAGATAGATATAGACCAAACTGGTGTTAACCTACCATCGCAACCCAGTAGCTCATTTTTTACAAATCGGTTAAAATAAAAGCACGTTGTTTTATTAAACATCTTTATTATCCGATTTATTTTTAAAACATTTAATGCCGTAGACGCTGTTGATTTTCAAAATGTCTAGATCGGAGAGAAGTTCCTCGTTTTGTCCTAAGGACTTCATTACTGAACCATCTGGGTCCTGTAAAAGAGAAGCAAATGTATACATACTATAAAACAAAGTTTTCTGTCTGTATGTTATTGATTTTCTCAAAATCTTCTGAACGATGATGATGAAATTTGGTATGGATATAGTTTAAGACCCTAGGAAGGTTATACGGTATCCCGGGAAAATATATAGCGGGACTTTTATCCACGAGAACTCCTTTACGCGGACGAAGTGCGAGCAAAGGCAAACATGATTTATAGAGAACATTAGAAACAAAGCCAAGGAAACAGCTTGGAGCATCCGTTCCATACGTTTACAGCGCATGGGTTACGGCGGAAATATTCATGGAATTAAAGACATTAAAGTTTAATGAAAAACAGTATAGTTAGTTATTATATCATTCATTAGGCCTTAGCCTAATCCCTTAGTAGTAGAGGAGGCCCAGCAGTGGGACAATATACAGGGGTGATATATTGATCATAAGCTAATAGCATTTTACCATGGCCGCCGCCAAGATGAGTTTTAGGGAGGTACATCTGCATCACGCACTATGCAACATAATTTATTATTTTCAAATTCGTATCACGCATTTTAAAATGCTTTATCATAATACCTATGGTCAATGGTTTCCATTGTTGCTTTATTCAGTGACTTATATTTTTTGTGATTTATTTCTAGGCAGGAGGTGTCCGTGTATTTGCACCCCTCTCCCGCCTATGCATATTACAGAGCCGGGGAGGCATTGTGGGGCAATACACTACCTTAAAATACTAATTCCCTACCTTAATCAAATAAATTTTACATAACTACTCAAAAATATATGGAACAGCGGGTTTTTTATTTCACGATTTGGAAGTTGGTTAGAAAAAGTTGATACCTATTGATGGGTGGAATAACCCCCTTTGTGATTTAAAGATATATAAAAAAATATATAAATAAATAGTGATAAATATACTCATGTTCACAAGTCAAGAAAGCCACAAATCGGTTGATCAGATCAAATCTAGTAACATTTATACTTCCGCCCTAGCTGTAACCACAGCTGCCCTATCTCAAATTCAAGTCCAGCTACGGCCCTGGCATACTCATCATATCAGCCACAGGAAGTCCACTGCTGAACATAGGCCTCCCCCAAGGATCTCCACGTCGACCTGTTGGAAGCGGCCTGCATCCAGCGACTTCCTGCGACCTTAGCCAGGTCGTCCGTCCACCTTGTAGGCGGCCGTCCGACATTCCTCTTGCCTGTACGTGGCCTCCACCTGGCATATTACCTGTTCTTTATAAGTAGCCACAGAAGATATGCCAGTCTTGCCAATTTTCCGCCAATACTGCCACGCTGGATGAGTAGCGCTTTGGTAGTCGTAGGGAAGAGGGAAAGTGGCATCTTCCCGTATTTTCTCAAAATGGTGAAGTTTGTCTGTAATAGGTATAGTAATTTAACATTGACGTATATTCTATAGACACGAACGTCCATATAAACTATTTGTTCATAATCTGAACTAAAATGGCGACCAAAACGTCACTATTATAACCTATTTATTCACTTGAACAACAAATAATTTTACTTATTTGACTAATATTTTTTATTCACATCCACGTTTTATACTTAGACTCGAGTTCTTATATTATGAGCGTCACTCCGTACATAACCACACGCTGTCAACGTTGAAATCATAGTAGTATGACTCAACCGTACTGCAATCCGTACACCTGACTCTTCAGTCAGGTGTACGGATTGCAGTACAGTACAGTTAAACACAATGAGTGTACGGAACGTCCGATCAAGTACGTAGTACATATATATATCGATGTAATTTAATGATTCTAATGGTATTTATACTGTCATGAAGAAGGCAATAAATTTTCCCCGCTTTAGAGAGATGATTACCCGACAGTCGACACAATTATGTCTGTTGGAACCGGATTACACATGCAGATCCCGGATCACACTCACATGGGCCACTATGACGGGATTTAACACCTTGTTTACGGTCGCTATCCGGGCGGATATAAAATACATCCTACCACAAGCAGAATGGTAACTAAGGCCTGAACTAAAGAGATGGTTAATAAAGAAACGACGTACCAGCCCTGACATGCCTCATGTGAACCCTGATGTGTTTGTCGCGGTCGTGGCGCGCCACTTCGAAGTAGAAGCCTAACATCGCCATGGCCATCATGGCCGCGTGCTGGCGGTGTTGTCCACCGCGAAAGAGCTCGATGCTGCCGAAATTCTGCAAGAGGATATGGTGGAGGGTACATAGGCGTCTTTAGAAAAAATATTGGAGTGTAATATTATATACACTCCAATATTTTTTCCAATATTTTGATGTATTTATATATTAATCGCACCCTTAGAACTAAATAAAATAAAAAGCCTTTTATTTCGCGACACGACAATTAGTAAATACTAAAAGTAGATAATTGAAAAAAGTGTTTTTTTCCACCCTTAGAACTAAAGTGACTGAACTCAAAATTTAAATATTTTCTGATTTTGTTAAAAAAACGACCATCCAAAGCATGCTCTATAAACCAATGACAAGAAAAGGACAAAATTATATACTTAATAGAAACGGGGATTCTCACTTTCGACGACCGCCCAATTCACTGACTTCTATATTGTTTTCAAATATTTTTTATACGTTTCCCACATCGTGTTTTTGGAGTTTGGTCACCTTAGTTCTAAGGGTGCGAGATATATTTATTCTCATTTTATTAAATTTTCTATTTGATTTCGTTGCGGGATAACGACATTAGTGTGAGACTTGGCGAGCTTTACCGCTCGGTGTCATATAATGCCACTGCTGATCCTGGCTTAGAGTTGTAGTGGTATTAATAAATAAATATAGGTGACGTCCATATTTCCATATTTTAATAACATTTTGGCTGCGTGCCGGTAATACATACTTAGAAGTTACATGCCAATTTTAGCATTGATTCATAACTTCAGCAGATGGTGTAAAATCAATTTGATGAGCGAATGAACGATGGTTAGACAGGGCTGGGCAAAATACATTAATTAAAACACAAAATACTACTTTGTATTTGAAATACGAAATACAAAATATTTTCAAGTCGTGAATCTGAAATGTAAAACATAAAATGTATTTTATCTATTTTATTTAAAATGCAAATTACAAAATACAACCAAAGAGAGAGGGATAGAAAGTAGCCTGTATCCTTCCCAGGGTCTTTAACTATCTTCATACCAAAATTCATCTAAATCCGTTGGATAGTTTTAGAGTTTATGGCGTTTAGACAGACAGACATATGCGGCGGGGGACTGTTTTATAGTAAATGCTTAGTACTTTTTGAGAGAAACAATTCTGTCATACAGGATTATTGCGTAACTAACTGTTTACCCAGCGCACGCAAAAGCCCTCAAAAAGAATATTTTTCCCCCGCTTTAGCAACATTTTTCATTGACGCTCCGCTCCTATTGGTCATAGTGTTTTATATAGCCTTCCTCGATAAAGAGTCTATCTAACACTAACTAATACTAAATAATAATAATATCAGCCCTATATTATATACTTGCCCACTGCTGAGCACGGGCCTCCTCTACTACTGAGAGGGATTAGGCCTTAGTCCACCACGCTGGCCTAGTGCGGATTGGTAGACTTCACACACCCTCGAAAAATTCCCTATAGAGAATTTCTCAGGTATGCAGGTTTCCTCACGATGTTTTCCTTCACCGTTAAAACAAGCGATAATTCACAAAGAATACACACATAATTTTTTAGAAAAGTCAGAGATGTGTGCCCTTGGGATTTGAACCTGCGGACATTCGTCTCAACAGTTCGTTCCACAACTAGCTAGGCTATCGCAGCTTCAATAACTGCATAACACTAATACTAAAAGATTTATTTAATTCCAACCAGTAGTTCCTGTGATTAGTGCGACCAAACAAACTCTTCAGCTTTATATTTACTTTTTTTCACTCTTGGCACTAATGTCAGGAACAACTGGTAATTAAGTTGAAAAGGTTTTAAATAAAACACAAAGTATAAAGGACCGTTTAATATTTTGTCTTTAAAATAAAAATAACATGAGGTATGTACAAAATGTAATAAAACAAATATTATTAAAACCTAGCCTTCTAATTATAAAAAAATTACGACATATCTTTTAGCTTATTAACGCATTACACAGCCCTATTACAAAGGCGGGAATAAAAATGGCGGCAAATTATTAACACTATAAAAATATCAACATGAGTAAAAAAAGAGGCAGATAATAAGCCATTCTTTCATGCTTTTTATGGCAGTTTTTGTTGCTTAGGCAGTTTGTTAATAAAAAAATAATTACTAAATTTTACTTTAATTTAATACCTTGTTGACATTTTTAAAAAATCTAAAAGCAAATAATATTATTAATAGGCAAAGGAATACTAACTAAATGCACGTGCAGTTATATCTTCTACAAATTACCTAGATTTTGTATTTGTTTAATTTTTTTGGGTTTGTGCCATTTAGCATTAAATATTAATCAAAGATTATTCTGCGAGTCATACTGCCATAAATATGCGTAACGACTTTTCCTGGTCCGCAATCAACTTTGAACATTCCGGAACCATCAAGATATCGGTGGAACATTCTAGAAAATTAAATCTGAAAAAGAAATATTACTTCATTATTAAAAGTGTATAAAATGTTAAAATCAGTTTAAATTTTTTTGTTATTATAAAACTTATTACCAAGATATAAAATGCAGTTTAGTCCAAAAAGTTTAGATGGTTCTTTATTATATTTATATGTTATTACATAGTTTTCTTATATGGACACATTCAACATTGGTGTTTTGCTATTTTACGGTAGATTGACTAACCATCACATAAGCGCAATATATTTGTATGACAATCTTCCCAATGTATGCTCTATATAATCTTAGAACTCTTTGATTACTAGCTGTTTGACTTACTGTGACACTCAGAGATGTCATTATTTTTATTTCTCTCTCTCTCTCTGGGTCATTAATTTTAATATTAATTAGCCATTTTTTTATTATTTTTTTCTCCAATAAGTCAGTGTTTTTTTATATTAAGAATAATCGCTGGTTATAAAAATAATAGAATTACAAAAACATTCTAACGACCATTAAAGTTAGGTGACGTCTGAATGCATTCAGCTAAAAGCAGAAAAATAAATAAAAATACATGTAATACAAAAAAAGCAAAGTTACAATCATTGTGATTATATTTTTTTTTTAATACGAGAACGGCAAAATGATCCCACTAATGGTAATTGGTAAGTGTAGTGGGATCCAATAGAATGTCGACTGACGAGAGATCATTACCCCTCAGTCGAAACCATTATGCCTGTTGGAACTGGATATACACAGGCTGATCCCGGAACGCGACACACGTGTGCCACTATGGCGGGTTTTAACACCTTGTGTACGGCGGTCGCTATCCGGACGAATGTAAAATACATCCTACCACCATATAATTAAAAACAACATAAACTAAACTAATATAATGCCAAGAAAGAACTAGGGCCTATTCCATTTCTTGCAAAGGATGAATCTAATTGGAACCCAACACATTTCATTCCAATAATGTTTGTCATAATGTTTTTATAATTGAAATAGATTCAATATGTCCGCCATTGAAAAATTTACATTTTAAACATTTTTGATTTACTTTAGAAAGTAGAACATTTAGAATATAAATAGCATAGATTTTTTCACTTTATTGATCTTTTCATAACAGTATGGACTCCATTATTTTAGCTTGTAGTGAGAATACAAATTATCAAGACATGAAACAGACCCTTATTTACGAAATAAGCATAGAAAAACAAGACAAATATTAAAAACTTACCTAAACACAAAAAAGTATTAAAATCACCAAGATATTCACAAAAATATCGAAGCCATTTTTAGAACATTCGAACTTATATCTAAATAAAAACTGATTCAAATTGACCACATCCATAAATTTCATCTTCAAAATCAATAATTTCTGAAGAATTTACCAATTCCTTTTTAAACGGCCTTTTGAATTTCATATTTAAAAGCAATAATTTCTAAAAAGTTGTCCAAAATTAAATTATCGTTTTAAAAAGACGATGGCCTTTTGAAAATTACATCCTCTAGACTTATACATTAGAGTATGTCATTTTCGTGGAGGTCTTAATAACTTAAATAGTAGCCTCAAATTCATGTTCATGCACCTCTTCGATTGTAGTTGCCCCATGCTCATTAATTTCTTTCTGATATGTCTCACTTCTCTGCCTCTTAGCGCGGTGTTTCAACATATCAGATAACTTTTTCATTATTACAGACCAGCGGCGCATGAGCTCTGTCAATTTCCTTTCAAACTCTTCCCTTAAGCAGTCAGGGTTATCGTCTAGCCATGCCATAGCTAGCTGGCTTTCTTTCTCCATGAAGACAGCATCTTCTTCGGTTAGGTTTCCTTTGTTTTCTTTGACTGTATTCTTTATGTTGAATATATAGGTTTCCAACTGATTTCTAGACTCTAATTTTCTTTTGTTCTCTCTATCTTCTTCTCTAAAGAGTTCAGCATCTGCTATCATCTTCCCGATCTCTTGCTGACTCAATCTATTCTCATTTTTTATTATAATACCATTTTTATGGCCCGTACTTCGATCTTCCGCTGTGACACTGAGAATACCATTGGCGTCTATATCAAAAGTAATGTCAACTTTGGCGACTCCCCTTGGAGCAGGTGGTATGCCTCTTAGATCAAAAACTCCAAGCAAATTATTGTCTTTGGTCAAACTTCTTTCGCCTTCAAAGATTTCTATTGTCATTGTGTTTTGATAGTCGTCTAAAGTCGTTAAGTCTTTAGTTAACCGACATGGAATAGACGTGTTCCGCTCTACTATTTTATACATAACGCCTCTGGATGTCTCAACGCCTAGCGACAAAGGCACGACGTCTATTAGAAGTAAGTCTTGTATTTTCTCATGTCGTTCACCACTAAGTATTGCTGCCTGGATTGCGGCGCCGTGTGCTACTGCTTCATCAGGATTTAAAGACGCCGTCACTCTCCCTTCAAAGAGGTCGTATAACATCCTCTGCACTTTTGGGATCCTGGTACTTCCTCCTACAAGAATGACTTTGTTTATATCACTTTTGCCCAGTCTAGCGTCAGTCAGCGCTTGCTGTATAGGCTTAAGCGTGTCATTAAAAAGATCAGAGCACAACTCTTCGAATAGAGTTCTAGAGATCTTTCCAGTATAATCTATTCCGTCGTAAACCGAGTCGACTAAAACTGAAGCCTCTGATGCCGATGTCAAAAACTTTTTCGTCCTCTCCGCAGCACATTTCAACCTTCTCACAGATTTATGGTTGGTTATATTTATATTGTACTTCTTTCTAAAATCCTCAATGAAATAAGCTACAAGTCTATTATCAAAATCTTCGCCACCTAAATTCGTGTTTCCGGCAGTAGCTTTCACTTCGAACACGCCATCTTTTATGCTCAGAATTGAGACGTCGAAAGTCCCTCCGCCTAGATCGTAAACCATTATATTTTGACCTTGTAAGTTCTTGTCCAAGCCGTAGGCAAGCGCTGCTGCAGTTGGCTCGTTCGTGACCCTCAAAACTTGGAACCCAGCTATCACGCCCGCGTTCTTCGTCGCTTGCCGTTGCGAATCGTTGAAATACGCGGGAACTGTTATCACTGCCTTGCTAATTTTCACGCCTAAATACGATTCCGCTATCTCTTTCACCCTGAAAAGTATGAAGCTGCTTATTTCCTCCGAAGTGAACTGTTTCACTTGATTTTTGTATTCGACTGAGATTATAGGCTTACCGTTGACATTGCTGACTTTGAAAGGAAAATGGCGGAGGTGCATTTGAACCCCGATGTCATCGTACCGCCGTCCTATAAGACGTTTAGTGGCGAAGACAGTATTTCTAGGGTTCAAAGATGCCTGGTGGAATGCTGACTCACCTACTAACGCTTGTGTCTCCGTAAACGCAACGTAAGATGGCGTCGTCCTGTTTCCGTGTTCGTTTGGTATTATTTCAACACTTCCGTCCCTCCACACAGCCGCGCAAGTCGTCGTAGTCCCCAAATCAATTCCGATCGCGACCATTTTGAATTCCAATTCGAAATACGAATTCAAAATTCGAACGTGATTTGGCGACTTATACGAATTCAAATATGGAACGCGACGTTTCGAATACTGCTGGTTTGCCGCGCCGGGGAGTATTTATATGTTCGGCCAATTAGATTCGAGAAGCTTCGATGTCGGGAATGTTCCGACCAATCAGCGCGCAGCGTTGATAAACATCTGACAGTGATGTCAGGTAATGGATCATGGAATTTCGAGACGTTACAAAAATTAATATTTATTAATGGAAAATAATTTATATTAATATGTTTTTTATAAAATAGGTTTTTAAAATTCACCATGATCGGTAATAATAAAACTTGCTGCAATAAAATGAACATTGCGTTTTTTACGTGACTGGATATAAATAAAGTTATTACAATGTTATACTCATTTAGACGGATAATAAAATGTATGTTTTAACTACATTATTTATATATTAATCGTACATTTTTTTTTTTTTTAATTAAATTATAAAGATATAACTTGGAACTTTCGTATCAGTACAAGAATATGTAATCTGTAGTTGTTTTGTTAATGTTTTTGTCGATAGCTTATAATCGTGCATAATGAATATGCAGAAATAATTTTTAACTTCAACCTTATCTGCATTTAACATAGGATTAGAAGTAATTCTTTAAACCAATCCTAAATTTTATATGTTTAAGGTGGTTATAATGCATGAATATTCTTTTTAAAACCAAATGTTAGAAACAATTATATTCATATACTTACTTTGCGAATAGTGCAAGGTTAGAAGTAAACTGACAAACATAATTTACTATCATACAACGAAATCATTATACATTTTCATATTGTTAATTTACAAATAAATAATATAAAATCCAGATATTATTTATTACCTGACCACCCCGCTACTCTGATTCCCCAATTTACGTCACCGACCACGTGTATACCTCGTCCTTTTCTCACGCACTTTTTTTTAAATACTAGTAATATATCTATCTCGCTCTCATACACTGTAGTAAACACAAATGTTATTCACCTCTTTTACGTCAATGCACATAATTTGGCAGTTTATCAGCTGTCTTTTAAATAGCAGGCAAAGGTATAACACACAGCTTAGGTTAAATTATTTATAAGCAAAATACTGGCCGTAAGACAATGTTCCAAGTTCAAAATTTGGCGCGACGAAATTGACTCGGCTTTCAAATGTTCGGGTACATAATTGTTTTTAATTAAATACGATTTTGGTTTTAATTAACTATTAATTAAGTGTCTTGCATGGTTTTTACGAACACATTATTATGTAAAAGTATACTTACCTCGCTTACGAATGTTATTGTTTGTAACCGAATTAAAAAAATTGATAATGTTCTCAATCGGTAATGTTACATTATTTTTTGGTTTTTAGTGGTTTTTGAAAGCGATTTAATTTTTTTGTAACAATTTCAGCATTAGTCTAAAACAATGATGATGTTTGGCTATGATAAAAACCACCTTACCTGCCTCCCTCCGACCCTTCCTGTGACGTAATCTGGGCTTGTATCTATCACTAAATAGTCTTTGTATTTCTTAGCATCATCTTCAGATATTTCTAGAAGCTTCACACACGTTTTCCTTCGAAGTATGCTGTTCACTTCTTCCAGACGGTTCCTTAGGTCTTCTAAATCATCTAAAAATAAACATTATCATACTTTTATCTCCAAAGGTGTAGGCAGAGGTGGAACCAGTTTGTGATGGTTGGATGTTTGTTAGCAGTAAACACAGAAACTGCTGAACAGATTTGGATGGAATTTGGCATACGAGTAGACCATGTCCAGGATTAAGACACAGGCTACGTTTTATCCTGGTAATTTGCTCCTATCGGAAATAATGGACTTTTTTATATAGATTACGCAGGCATCTTATAAATCGTTAGTGTATGTAGTGTATAGATAATAAATATAGACACGAGTACTGGTGGGACGTACGGGAGTAGGGAGAACGGGGAGCGACAGCTCGCCACGCACTCCCCGCCCGGCCGCCGCGCGAGTAGCAGTGTCAGTGATTGCATCGGAATTGTTTTATTAAGTGCCCACAAACTAAACATAACAGTGTATTAAGGAATAAGGACTTTTGCACTGCGAAAAGCTTTTCACGTGGTCGAAGACGCGAGCACCGCGTAGTTGTAGCAAAAGCTGTCTGTCTGTTTGTATGTGAACAATTTTCTCAAAATCTACTGAACGGATTTTTGTACGGTTTTTACTAAAAGATGCAATAGGGGACCGGACTCATTTTTGTTTTTTTTATTATTATCAAATATTTACGTTATATAAACTATAACACAGAAAGAATTATTTAAATCCGGTAAAAAAACAACAAGTTATAAGTCTTTCAATTTCGGTAGAAGGGGTAAGTTACAAGAAACAGAAAAGAGGCGCAATACCCACGTGTGACGTCATCGGGCATTACGACGCGTGCGAAAGAAAGAGATGAAGCGATATTCCCACTTCGCGCCCATTTCGGCACATAGTAATATTTGAAATATGAATGACTGGCTCATTTTTTAACCAATTTTAATGCAGTTTTCGCAGGAGAGTTTCTTTTTCGTATGATCAACCATTTCATATAGAATAATGTACAAAATCAAACACAGGACGGTCCCCTATTCTTGAGGAAGGTTTAAGTTAATAGTACATTACGGTTTTATGTAAATTGACTGAAATAGATTACTGTTGAAGAGGTCGCGTGGTTGAAAAACTCGTGGTCTGGGATTTACGCGGGATAATCTTTGTAACTGATTTCCACGCGAGCAAAGCCGCGGGCACAGCTAGTATCTTACATTTCTTAGTATTTTCTTCGCTAATAATATATCTGACGACTCCCTCTGGCCATTTTCGTTCATCATAAAACTCTTTATTAGCCTTTGACAGTGGTATCGTCTTCGGATGGTACCTTCCAGGCCTTGGTCTGAATCTCGCTTTGTTTACCAATCTAAAATAAATTAAATTAATTCAGTCATAATATTCCTATTGGCTGTCTACCAATCCGCACTACAGCGTGATGGACTAACGCCTAATCTCTCAGTAGTAGAGAAGGCCCGTACAGTGGGACAGTATATAATACAGGGCTGATATTATTATATTTTTTTTCATTTGGCACGTACACTCACGCATTTTATCCCCAAAGGTATAGACAGAGGTATACCAAGGTTCGCATATATTCCAAATAATTAAAATTAATATGGCAACAGCGGACGTCACATGATATCTCCATACTTAAAGTAGAGTTTAAAAAATGTTTTTCAATTTGGGCATAGATTTAATTGATGCTTAAGGCATATTACCGAAATTTCTAAGATTTTTTTTTATAAATATAATTATGAAATTGATTGAGGTTCGCGAATTCAACTAACAAACAATTTGAAATGCTCTTTCAGACCCCAGTGTGATCAGAAAACACCAGTATAACTTTACCCGACTTGGAATTGGATCTAAAAGAAATTGAAAAAACTATTTTTAAACTAATTTACGGTTACTTATAACTTGGCAGCATGTTATCTGACCTTAGCCAGTTCCATATGGAACGAATTAAAAAAAAAACTTTTACGCAAAAAATAAATCCGTACTTACCTTTCTTGTTTCTGCTTAAGTTTCCCTATTTCTACCTGTATTTTGTTTTTTGGCTTTGTTTTGACTTTTTCGGTCACTTCCTCCGATATGTCTTCTTCGATCTCTGGTTCGGGTGTAGTTTTCCTTTTTTTAAATCTAAAAAATACAATAACGATAAAATTCGTAATATAATGTCGTGTTTTTTTAACTTAAAGGAAAATTTACATTAACTTATTAATTATTACTAGCTTTAGACCGTGGCTCCGCCTGTGCGAAAGTGTTTATTGAGATAAACACCAGCCTATGGCACTCAGTTCAGTAGTTCCAGAGCTCTTACAAACTCACAAACTTTTTCTCTTTATAATATTAATAGGTCGGGGATAAAGTCTTTTCGTTTATAGTCTGTATAAACTTGTAACAAAATCTCTTTGGCTGTACTATTTGTATCTGACTGGTTTTGATGACATTAAAAAGGTTACATTTCAAAAAAAGAAACAATATTAAAATATTTGAAAAAAGAAGTCTAAAGTTTCCATATAAAATGCAAGAATTTTTTTCCTAAAAAGGTTACATTTCAAAGAAAGAAAAAATATTCAAATGTTTGCAAAAAGAAGTCTTAGTTTTCATATAAAATGCGAGAAACCTTTCCCCCAAGCTAATAATATAGAATATAGATTGATATTTAACTAAATACATCTGGATCCTTAGGACTACTTAATTGCTACGCTGTATAACAGTTCCCGAATTCAAATTCCTAGTCAGAAAATACTTCATAATGATTTGATATCGCTGCGACGAACTCTCTTAACTAGTACTTGCATTAGGTCGTGTGAAATTAAACTACTTTTTATTTATATTAATTTCGTTACAAACTTACACTTTTTTGTTTTACATCTACGATTCAAATAAGCCTTATTTCCAAGAAGATAAGTATATAGTTCCATTTACATCTGCATAAATATTTTTTTACTGGTGATATGAAATATCTAATATACCGCAACTACCTCCATATACAAGTTATTAAAACCCGCCATAGAGGCCTGCATAAGTGTCGCGTTCCGAGATCAGCCTGTGTATATCCGGCTCCAACAGGCATAATTGTGTCGACTGAGGGATAATCATCTCTCAATCCACATTCTATTGGACCCCACTTCTTACCATCAGGTGCAGTATGGATACGTTGCTTTGCTCGGATAAAAATATGCCAATAACACCTTTAACTACGTTTGACGGCCGCGATGGCGTATTTGAGTTAAAATACGACTGCAATGCTGAGGTCCGGGTTCGATCTCCGGTCAGACAGTGATATTGGGTTTTTCTACTGAGCATTAACCCGGAGTATGGCATTTGTGCTCGATATGGCGATAGGCTCACCTATATCACATCATGAAATATGCGCAGGGGAAAGTTGGTAGACCAGTTGCGCCTGAACCTACCCCTTTGGAGACAAAAGGCTAGTGTGCGTGTGTTTTTTTATTTTTAGAAATTGTTGTTATATCTAAATTAACAAATTTATTTTGATTATTTGTCAACTACTATCTCCTTGTGTTTCTTTTAATTGCTTTGAATGACGAGACGAGCTTGCCGTACGCCTGATGTTAAGCGATATGATCCATAAACAGTAGAAACACCAACACCTTGAATTACAAAGTATTTTGTATTCCACTGTGCTCGCCTTCCTGAGACATGACATGTTAATTATTATGTCTAGTAGTTACACTGGCTACAATGTCCTTCAAACTGGAACATAACAGTAACTACTCACTGCTGCTTGGCAGAAATAAACATTGCGCTGGTGCCTACCCAGTCGGACTCTCACATATGACAGACCTACCACCAGTAAATTTGAGAATTGAATCGTAAATCAGGAAATAAAATGCTGGATAAAAAAAGGAAAAACATATTTTACAGAACATCATTTATTTTACCTGTATCTACGTCCGTCTATATCTCTTCTGTCGCCTCCATACACATCCTTTTTATACCCCAACACAGTCGTTCCCATTCTTAAATCCATCTTTATATTATCTGTAATAATTACTGTACCATTCGCATTATCTGTAACTTTTGCATTATCTATGCCATCATTAACAGCTTCTCTTTTATTAATCGCTCTTCTTCCCAACCCTCGCGTGGAATACACTTCATCAGAATCTTCTACGTGCCTTCTTTTTCGTTCTTTAACTCTTATATCAGTGTCATTATCACTACGTAAATGCAATTGGGGTCTTAGACCTCTGCTTTCATGTTTGGTAGATTGCCAGTGCACGGGTCTATGCTGGGTCGAATGTCGCACTGGTCCAGATTTAGTAGATTTGTAATAATTCTGCCTGCATCTACTCTCGTCGTAGAACGGGCATCTAGCCCGTTGATACGCGTCAATCGATTTTGAACTCTCGCAGAAATCTGTTAAGTTTCCTAATGCATTATCTACCATGGTTTTCGCGTAGTCGGCGACAACTTCTACTATTCCTAGTATGTCAGAACTTCTGTTTAGTTTAATATCACCGATTCTTAAATCTGGTTTTGTGTTATTGCAGTATTTGGCTCTAGCATTGCTCAGGGCTAAGGAAGTCACTTTGTAAACCTGATCGACAATTTCTTGCACGTCGTTTTCAATGCCTAATTCTTTTAGAACTTCGTCGATTTCTGTCGTGTTTAGATCAGGGGGCGGAGTTATCTCAGGGTTGACTCTTAAGCTCTTATTTTCTTCTACTTCTACGCTGCGTTTCCTTCTAGCTACGCCTGGGTAGGACTGGCAGAGCTCTATCTTCTCTTGCCGATCTCGTTTCAGACATTCTGGTCCGTAGACTATTTCTATCTTCCGCAAATCGATTGGTGTGAGTGTGAATCTGTTTTGTTGAGTTTTGTGGTCCTGTAAGACAGTTTTAGTTAAGTTTTATGTCCAACCTTTTGACTATGGAATTGTATGGTTTAGTTTTATGTCCTTAAGGTTCTAATTGAGGAATTATATAACATTAGGGACAGTCAGAAACCGCAAAGAAATGATTCTTTCGTACTCGTTTACTGGTGGTAGGTCTCTCATATGTGAGAGTCCGCCTGGGTAGGTACCACCACAATATCTATTTTGGTCAAGCAGCAGTGTGTAGTCACTGTTGTGTTCCGGTTTGAAGGACATTGTACTGAGTGTAACTGGACATAATAAGACTTAACGTCTCATGTCTCTGGATGGCGAGTGCAGTGGAATACCAAACAATACTTTATAATTCAACGTGTTGGATTGTGTTTTTACTGTTTATGGACCGTTTCGCTTACCAACAGGCGAACGGTAAACTCGTCTCGTCAATCAAAGCAATAAAAAATCAATTTTCTAGAATTATATTTGCCGAATACAATAGGGTTTGTTAAAAATTGCTTATATGGTAAAAGTTTATAAAAAAAATTACAGAATTGATTTTTTTCATTCTCTGAATAATAATATTGACGGGTAAAAGGCTTATTGACTTCAGCGATATTTCTTTTTGAAAATTTTAACTAGATTATAAAAACATAGGAAAAGTGCTGATTTTAAATATGTATAACTTAGTGTCACCAAAAATTTCGCTTAAGTTAATTAGCCCTTTCACCCATCGATATGATTGGGGATAAAAAGACGTGAATTTAGTAAATAATAATTAGATTTATACACATTACACAATAAAGACATAAAACATAAAAGTGGCGATGACCTAGTTGGTTGTGGAACAGACTGCCGAGACAAATGTCCGCAGGTTCAAAACCCAAACGCACCTCTAATTTTTCTAAAATTTTGTGTATATTCTTTGCGAATTATCTCTTGCTTTAACGGTGAAGGAAAACATCGTGAGTAAACCTGCATACCTGAGAAGTTCTCTATAGGAATTTCGAAGGTGTGTGAAGTCTACCAATCCGCACTAGGTCAGCGTGGTGGACTAAGGCCTAATCCCTCTCAGTAGTAGAGGAGGCCCGTGCCCAACAGTAAAACCGTATATAATACAGGGCTGATATTATTATTGTTATCTATATATATAAAAATGAATCCCTATTTCCCTTGGTCACGCCATCACGCGTAAAGGGCTGGACCGATTTCACATTTTTTTTTTTTGTTGAGTTTGTTATTGTTAGGAGAAGGTTCTTATGAAAGAAAAAAATCAAAAAATTGCGGGAAAAATTAGAAAATTTAAGAAAACTTAACGAAAATATTAATTTTGTATAGCTGTCAATTGTTTGAAATAACTGTCAGCGATTGACAAAATGCGCGCTGCAAATTCATAGTTAAGACAGGACAACGTCTGTCGGGTCAACTAGTTATATTATCAACAATAAAGACGCCTTGTGTCTTCTATGTTTGGTTACCTTAAAAATGATAGTCCTATGTCCATTCTTACTGTAGTCTCTGATGCCGAAATGCATCACGCTGTCTGGATCATAGGGTAAACTGCGTAACTCCAACGGTAGTTTTGATTCCTTTGTGAATAGTTCTATAGCGCCTGCAACAATAGGATGATATCAAGAATGAAAGTCATCGAGACCTTAGTAAGATGATAGTATTGGATTAAGCATTAGAATCATTGACGTATATTCTACAGACACGAACGTCCATATAAGGGTCATTCCGCCATTTCGTGCAAATTACATTTCCAGCCAAATTAACCCATGAAGAAATACCTGCATTTAACAGAATTATATTCGAATGGACAACAAATCAAGTACTTAAAAAGGAGTATCATTCAAAAGTTAGAATTTTTAGTTTATTATCAAATTATGATAGTTTAACTCCCAAAAATCTCATTACACTCTGTGTCCAATCAGTGACAAAGTTGCATTTTACAAGTTTATTAATTTTTTGTTGACTAGCTAACTTCCAATTCTTCGATAATCCATTTGTTTAATTTCTTACTAATTCATTAGTAATATTTGTAAAATTATAAACATATTATAAATTATTAAAAAAAGGACTTTAAATTTTGTCACGTAAAAAAAATCATCACCATCCAGAGTCAAAATCGTTCCATTCTAATGCGCGTTTATAAATCCCCACCCGAGAGTCATGACGCAAACTGTTCGTACTGGTCAGTTAGCCTCGTCAGCAAAGCCAAGTGCACGTATCTCCCTCGCTTTTGAAATTATATACATTCTTCGTGCCTTCAAGAGCCTTTCGTCCAAATATTATTTCATCACATTCCGTCGAATTTGAAAAGGTATGTTGCATTTACAGTTATTATAATTTTCATGAATTAAGCCTACTTTATAGATTATAATCCCATATAATTCTGAATCAGTTACTAAGTATAAGTAAAAAAGTTATTTAGGTAATTCTTTACAATTCTCATTTATCTCCTTTGCATTTCCATCCGTCCCATCCTTTTTTTTTCGTGGATGGTTATGAACGATGTTAGAAGTGAATGATTTTTTTTTAATTATTTACTTTTAATAGATACATTGGATTTTTTAGGCTTTGTAATAAAAATAAAATATACATTAGTAAGGCATCTACCTATGAAAATTAACAAGAAAGATTTATATTTTTTACAGTTCAGCGCAAAATGACGAAGATGGACTGACTTCACGAATCAAAAAATATACACCAATTAAAAGGATCCCTGAACTATATGCCATCCAAAAATAGAAAGAAAGAACAAGATATTGGGCCTGAAAAGCTATTAATAAGATTTCCAGTATTAAGGAAATGACTCCCAGAGCACAAAGGTCAGAGAAAATACAGAAAATTATTTAAAAAGGAAATTAGAAAAGAAAAGTATTGAGATGGTACTGGTAGAAAACTCCGCTTCTAGTATGGCTGATTCTATTATACAGAGAGCAGACCCGTTAAAAATAATAGAAGTAACTAAGCAACTAACTAACTCCAAGCAGTAGTAAAGTTCCCCAACAGTCGTGAGCCACAAATGTAATAAGACGAATGCGTTACAACCATCTTAAGATCGATAAGTAACCCTTATCAGCAGTGTTGATCGCCAGCTCTCACGATGGGTAGAACAATATTTGAATTTATATTCTCGATCCGTGGATATTCAACTAGAAGCAATAGACTCCATACCGATATTGGCTACCTTAAACGAACTCGATGAACCACCTACACACGAATACAAGAATTTCAAAATGCTATTAAACTGCTCAAAAGAGCCCTGGAAACGATGGAATTCCTGTAGAACTCCTAAAAGTGTAGTGCACTCAACTTATCATTTACAAGTTGATAGTAAAGTATCGGAAGAAAGTATACGTGCCACAGGATATGCGCGGTGCTAATATTGCTACCCTGTATAAAGGAAAAGCCGATCGCGATGTCTGTAACAATTACCGCGGTATATCCTTGTTAAGCATCGTTGGTAAACTTTTTGCTCGTATAATATACTAATATTATACGAGCAAAAAGTTTAAAGATGTGCCCAAATATCCACTATTGATATAATCTTCACAATCAGTTTCGTTGATCTCAATAAAGCCTTCGACACCGTGAGCAGAGAAGGCCTGTATGCTGTAGAGAAAATAGGACGCCTGCCTAAGATTCTGTACTTGATCAAAAATTTACACCAAGGCATGAAAGGTTCGGTCGTTTTTAACAGTCAGCTTTCATCACCATTCGATATGCGCAGGGGTGTACGACATAGTTGCGTTCTGGCACTTACACTGTTTGGCATCTTCTTCTCGCTTCTGATTAAAGTTGCTTTTGAGGATGCCAAACAGGGAGTACATTTGCACACAAGACATGATGGCAAATTATACAATGTTTCTCTGTTCTTATCCAAGTGTCATCGCGAGGATTTGTTAGCAGACTGCCTCTTGTTTGCAGATGACGCAGCTCTTGTCGCTACCTCACAAGAAGAGCTCCAGAACATCATGGACAAGTTTGCTAAGGCATGTGTACTGCTTTCAATGTCTATCAACGCAAAGAAGATCGTTGTAATGAAGCAAGGATGTACAATCACACCAATTATCCTGTTGAGTGGTACACCTTTAGAAAACTTTGGAAGTTTCTGCTACCTTGAATCGACCGTGACTGGAAATCTTTCGCTTGATGCAGAGATTGTGAGCTGTAATGGAAAGGCAGCCACCATGTTTGATACGCTCCATGCAAGGATATGGGACAATAGACACCTAACAACCAAGTCCAAGATTATAGTTTATCAGACTTGCGTATTAAGCATACTCTTGTATGGAGTTGAAACCTAGATATCGTATGTCAAACAGGAGTGAAAATTTAATACGTTTCACATGCGCTGTCTTCGGCGCATCTTAGGCATAACATGGAGGGACAAGATCACCAATGAGGCGGTACTGAAGTCTGCACAGCTGCCTAGAATAGCTGCACTTTTGAAAAAGAGACGGCTGCGTTGGCTAGGGCACTATGATTAACTTTGATATTAACTGGAAGAGCGGGGAAAGATTAGCTGAAGATCGCGCCGTCTGGCGAAAAGCTATCTTTGATGGCGTAACCGAACACGATAATTCCTGATTTAAAGACCTATCCGAGAAACACGCAAAATGACACGAAAGCGTTAGCAACCCCTTATCATCCTGGGCAAACTCTCATAGTAACATCTGTACGTCATGTGGCCGGATTTGCCCTTCACTTGTTGAAACTTTACAGCCATCAAAGAAAATGTATCAAAACCTCCAATTGTTGACGCTGTTTAAATCATCTTAATAGATGTAATAGGCCAATAATGATTAATCATAATAATTGTTTAAAACTTCTATCCAAAGATTTTTTTTTTTTATTATTTTTATAGTTGATTTATATGGATATTTTGGTGCTGATTTTACTTTCAGACGATTTTGACAATATTGTAAGAGATAATTGCTGTGAGAACTATAATTAATATTGTAAACGTTGAATCTCAATAAATAAAATACTGATTATTACAAAAAAAATACATTTGATTTTTTTTAAAATTAATTTGTCTCTGTTTTACATTACCATCTTCCCTATTTTATTACCTTCCTAGGCTATTTCATTACATTCTTTTTAAAGTTTATTACCATCCACTGCAGATTTTTCTAGCGGCGATATCTCCAAATCTAAACACGATAGAAAAGTGCCTTCCTTTGTATACCATTACAGAGGCAGTCTACATTTGATTTTTTGAATAAAATTCTTGATATTTGACATTTTTCTAAAATGCCGCGGATCGATGAAATTTGCACGAAATCACGGAACAACCCATAAACTGTTTGTTCAAATCTGAACTAAAATGGCAACCAATATGTCACTTATATCCTATTTATTCACTTGAACAAGTAATTTTACTTATTTGACTAATATTTTTTATTCACATCCAGGTTTACACTTAGACTTGCGTTTTTATATTATGAGTGCCACTCCGTACACAGCCACAAGCATTAATATTGATCATACTAAAGTAAGTTTGAATGGATTACATTGATACATGATTGCATCCGAATTACTAATCCAATTTTAATTCATGCCTCATATTTGCAATTAGCATGGTTGTTTAGCATGCTAAGCCATGAAATTTTGCAAGCTAATGAAATTAATTCAAAATAGCATTAATTGCCATCAGACGCTAATAGATGCTCGGTTAGGTTGTCAAAATGTACTCTGGTCTCTAGTCAAACATTCCAATAGTTGCCTGCACTAATAGATGCTCAGATAGGTTGTCAATTTGTACTCTCTGGACGCCTCTGGAGTCTGGTCAAACGTTCCAACTTCTAATGAGTCAGGCATCACCAACTCTACGTGAAATGTGAATGGTTTCAATTTTTCTAATCCATTCATCATTCAATAGGGGACCGGCCTGTGTTCGATTTTGTACATTATTCTATATGTAATGGTTGATAATACGAAAGAGAAACCCTCCTGCGAAAACTGCATTAAAATTGGTTAAAAAATGAGCCAGTAATTCATATTTCAAATATTACTATGTGCCGAAGTGGGCGCGAAGTGGGGATATCGCTTCATCTCTTTCTTTCGCACGCGTCGTAATGCCCGATGACGTCACACGTGGGTATTGCGCCTCTTTTCTGTTTCTTTTTACCCCTTCCAACGAAATTGAAAGACTTATAACTTGTTGAATTTTTTACCGGATTTAAATAATTCTTTCTGTGTTATAATTTATATAACGTAAATATTTGATAATAATATAAAACAAAAATGAGTCCGGTCCCCTATTATCAATACACAATGAGTTATATAATTTTTCGGAATTTATAAAAGCATCGACCCTTTCACAGGCTTTTGCTTTGTAAAAATTTCCATCATTAAATTAGGAATAGGGTAGGTAGGTCTCCAGCGTGCTTATTATTTTAGATTATAAACATTCTTCATTAACAAAACCATAGCGCGATGCAGCTCTATTAAATAATATTACTAAAAAAACATTTTTAATTAACACGTGTTCTAAAATTATATATGTGATAAATAATAATAATAATTATAAAATATGTTTGCGCAATAATATTAATTATACAATAATTATTAAAAGTAATAGTAATAAATAGTTATATTTCGTCGAATAAGTGGTGCCATCTTTTGCCGTCTTACATAAACTTATATTGATTTCGTTACATAAATGAATAAAATCTTTTGTATGCGTAAAAACAATGGAACGACATTCAATGCATGTCTCATTGCTTTAATTAAAAAAATATATATAGATTATACAATAAAACAGAATATAAGCAACATTAAAGATGATAGAAAAGTGAATAATAATAATAATAATAAGCCTTTTATTTCTTGCTTAGTAACTAATATAGTGCACATACATTTTTTTTTTTTTTTTTTTATTGTTTGCTAATTAAATGTACTAGTCGCAATGTGTTTTTGCAAGAATCCCTCTGCAGGTGAAGGCCTCCTCCAAGGAATTCCATTCGTCTCTTGATTGTGCTTTTTGGAGCCAATTGGGACCCGGCAGTTTCTTGATTTCATTTCAAAAGTGAATACAGATTAAAATTCTACGCTTTCATTAATAGTGATTCTAACAACTCAATTATACGCCTTTATCCACGAAGTATTTATAAACTGCCGCGTTGACGTCATTATATTATAATACGACTGCAGAGCTGAGAGGTTCGGGTTTGAATCCCGGTCAGTAAAGTTATAAAGGTTTTTTCTTTTCAGTATCAGCCGAGTCTGAAATATTTGCTTGATATGCAGCGGCGGCCCTAAAACGCGAGACCCCAGGCGAAATCAAAAAGAAGCATACGCCAGGCCCCGGGCAGAGTAAAAACGTTCCCCTGTTTTAACAGTTTCGTCGGTAAGAACGTAAAAAAAAGGTCCGTCGAGGCACCGCGCGAGGCCCCGGGGGTTGCCCGGTTCGCCTCCCCCAAAGGCCGCCTCTGCCGATATGCCGATAGGCTCATCCTCAATCCATGTAATAGGAATATCACGAAGTGAGTGAACTAGTTGCGCCTCTGACTACCTCTTTGCGAATAAAACTCACTTAAATGTATGTGTGTGCGTGTGTGTGTAAAAAAAAAAGGTTCTAAATAATTGAAAAAATGAAAAAACAGAAAAACAATAAAACTATTTTTATTTATTAACATTATTGAAATATCTAACTGCAGATGTTTACATCTTATAAAATATCGTATAATAAATGCAACAAAAACAAGACTAAATTATTTAAAGTGAACAAAGATTGATTCCGACGTTTCGAAGACTTTGCAGTCGTCGTCACGGGGGATTGAGGTGTTGCGCATCCGAAAAGTCAGTGTTACAATAACCTTTTCGGATGACCAACACCTCTGGTCACTCGTTCTAAACGTCAGGAGAAAATCATAATACAAAAACCGTGATGAAATCCGAATAGTTTTATTTCAAAGTCTAACATTCGCAAACATAAGAAATCATTATGTTAGTTATCAAAGATAACGCAATTTAATCAGAAAAATTTTCAAATTATATTTTAAAAAAGGATTACAAAATTCCTATGAAATACATAAAATAACGTAACTCTGTAATATTGATAGTATATTCTAATCTTTGTATTATATTTATTGCTATTTTACACTCCAACATTCAGTCGTTATTAAAAAAATATTCATAGACAAATAACAAAAAAGATTATAGTTTTAAACCGATTATAAAATCGATATCCAGGTATATCAAATCAATTATCCTATTATCTGTAGATTACCATAAATCAATATTATGTCATACTTAAGACTAGGCAGTATCGTCGTAAGACTATAGCCTGTCCTCTAAGGACGAAGCAAAAAATTCAATATTATGCCACATGACGGTTACAGTTCGAAATTCAAAAATTCAAAATTGTTAAATAACTGATAAACTTTGAAATAGTTGAAATATGCATAAAAAGCAGAGTTCTAAGATTATATAGATTGGACATTAGAAAGATTTTCATACAAACATTTTGCGCTTATGTGATGGTTACTCAATCTACCGCGAAATAAAAAAATACCAATGTAAAATACTTCATATGGTTTCCCTATTGTTATTTTCACGTTTTTAAAGCGCATATTAGCACATTTTCTGTAAATATGTCATTTTTGTATTAATATCTAAGGACGCTGCGACATCTTGTCTCACGGACATTTCAAATCAAACAATTACTTATTACAAATTGATAACAACATTTGGAACACAAATTTAGTCCTGAGGTCCGGCCTATAGCTATAATGTCTATTGTCTTTGATAAAAAGAGATAAACTAAGCATTTATATTGAATTTTACTCAAAGCATCGACTTACTATATTATCAGCTACATAAATGTTTCCAAGAATTTGTTAAGTAGATTAAACAACAGTCTTTATTTACGCATTAATATCAATATTTATGATTCTTTCAACTCTTATGACGTGTTTTATTTATATAGAGAACGGAATGGGGCCCCTACTTACAAATAATATTACGATGGTCCTCAAAAACAAAATCTCATCTGCAAAATGCCCTAGTTGCAGTATAAAGGTTTTAAGTTAAGTAAAATTTAATATCAATTATTTAAAACCTCCATACTGCTACTAAAGCATTTTGCAGATGAGTCTTTATTCTTGGAAACCGTCGAATAAGAGTATTTAAAAATGGAACATACGGACATTAGTTGTGGTTTTTAGTTTTTGTATTGACAACTAATTTTGCCGTTATTTACTTTGTCTCTTTCTTTAGTGGTTATTTTTATGGTGCTTAGTCAATTTTCTATGTCTTTACTAAGCTTAGAATTCAATTAAGGATGATTATCTCTTAATACATTTGAGTCGCGATTAAATGTTCTCATAGATTATACACCGGGTTCAACAAAAATAATCCACACCCTCAGCAAGCAAATCATAACAAAACCTTGTGCACATGGCATAAGCTCAAAATTGGGACCGCAGTGGGCTCCGAAGGTGGCGACCCTGCCGCTCCAGCTATATCCAGATGGGTATACTTCACATTCTTGTCTTCCAAACCGCTGACCTTGATCAAAAAGCCAGCAGCGAGCTGGTGATGTCTGCACTTCGTATCCATGTCCACTTGGAGAAGATCGTCGCCCTTGGACTTGCCGACGTTGACTGCCAGATCCTCAGGCCTTACGTAAGACACTTCGATTGGTTCCGAAATCCGGGATCCACTGAACTGTAATTTCGTTGAATGGTTTGTGGCTTTCGCGCTGTGATTATCCATGGCGGCCACATAGCCACCATAGCAGGCTCTAGCATGGCCAGTTAGAGTTGCTATGGTATACAAATGAGGGTTTAGCTCATTACTGGCAGACTCTGCCAACTTATAAAGAGCGTCAGCCATCGCAAATCTTCCTTCAGCGTCCGTATTCGTCACTCGAACAGTCTTCCCACTCTTAGATATCAATAACTCATCAGCTACGTACGAATCTTCACCAATAGAGTTCCTGCAAAGACACAGAACCCCAATCACTTTTAAATGAGGCGGTTTGAGGATAGAACAGGCTTTAAGAAAGCCTGCGACCGCAGCAGCACCACATTTATCTCTCGCCATGCCCGCCATCTTGCCAGATATTTTGATATCAGCACCGCCGGTGTCATACGTAACTCCTTTACCAACCAGCATGAGGGTCTCTGAAACCCTTGCTACATCTGAAGGCGAGTAGATAATCTCAAGAACTCTGGGTTTATGTCTGTCAATCCTGTTCGCTGCTCTCGATACAGCGGATAGCAACGGATAATCCTTCGCTATAACATCATCATCGTCAATGACGTTGATCTTTACGTTGTTGTCGCCGTTGAACGACTCTTTGACGTATTCTACTATCTTTGCAGGCGCCATCCTCTCAGGGTCGCCTCCAGCGATGTCACGAGCGAACACTCTAGATCTTTCCAACGCTATGGCGTTCCTCACAACTCTTTCGAAGGCTTCAGTACGCTTTTCTTCAGCATGAAAACCGATCCTTAAGAAATTCTTGGTATTGTCTCTTTCCCTCATCTGCAGGGGGACGTACAATGCCTCTAAAGCTCCCAAAATAGCCACCAATTGACAATCGGGGAAGTAAACAATGTTCTGCACGACTAACAATGGTTTCTTCGCTCCGGCTTCCAGAGCTCTAATCAGACCTTTAAGGGCAGCATCTTTAACAACTCTCGCGTCGTGGTATGGTGTTATCTTTCCAGTAGGAGCGAGGATCAACCTTCCACCAGAAACATAGTCACAGTTCCACACAGTTGCCGCTTTGTGTATGTGCTTGTCGATTTTCGAGATCTTGTCCACGAAGCTACCGATGTGCGTTGGTAAAGGCACCTTTAAGTCCTCAGGGTATAAGATGAATACCACAGCGTCGTAATCGTTGGAGAGGACGTTCGTCTCGATAAAAACATTTTCGTATAATTTAAACTCCTTGAAAGACATGATGTCGCTTCGGTACCGTTGTATCGAATGCCACTGTTTATAATTAGTACACAGTGTGGTCACTTTGACCGAACGTTTCGGTAATGTGGAAAAAAGCCGAATGTTTTTGCAGAAGAAACGTACGCACTGCATTTTTTTTATATTCGTTTAATTACGTTGCCTACTAATGAGGTAACTTATGAAACTATTTGACATTTGTGAAACACTGCACATGATCAACAATAATCTACTTTTTTACATCAACCTACAAACCGCAGTAGGTTATGTTGTGACGCCAATGACAACGCGGTACTGGACGCGCGTGGCCTACTGAGCGTCAAAATAAATTTGACCCAAATACTTTTATCTAGTGATGTTGCGGCCCAAACTGATTTACACGTAATTTTTTGGACTGGCATCACAGAGTAAATAATATGGCTGTTTTATTTTCAATATATAAATGTAAAATATTATTATCGATGGATATCATTAAAAAAAAAATGTGACATATTGAAATAAAAATGTACTTATTCAAATTATCAAACACAGATAAGTAGAATATTATGATTATTTATAAATTAAAAACACAAATTTTTAAACAGTATTATTTTTAAATTGTTTCTTTTTCAAAACACTAACTGTAATATAACCTTAAATTTTGCCTTGTCAAAGAGAAAAAGAAAAAAATTGACAGATAGTAAATATCGATTAACATTATTTAAATATCTTCAAAACCGCTCTTATTGCCTCACATCTACAAATACAATACTCTTTATTGTTACCATTATTAAATAAAAACACACAAACAAGCTTGATACATTTTCTTTACAAACTGCACCTAATGATCTCTTTCTATGTTGAGCCCGAATGCGTCCAAACATCACATCACTACACCTTATCACACATTACCAACATAATACTATTGTAATCATGCTTATCATTCCTTATCAGTATGATTTATGTGCTCGCGGATCGAGTTATCTTAAGTTGCGAAATATTATCAATACTTTACAGGTATTTAATTTACATCCGTCACGAAGATTGGGGGCGTTTGGAGAATAGGGTACCGGACTCATTTTTGTTCTTTACTATTATGAAATATTTACATAATATAAATTATAACAGAAGGAATTATTAAAATCCATTAAAAAATCAAGTTATAAGTCTTGGAATGTCGGTGGAAGGGATAATTAACAAGAAACAGAAAAGAGACGAAATACCCACATTTGACGTCATCGGGAATTACGACGCGTACGAAAGAAAGAGACGAAGCGATATCCCCACAACTCGCCCACTTCTGCACGTTACAATATTTCAAATATGAATTACTGGCCCATTTTTTTACCAATTTTTATGTAGTTTTCGCAGGTGTGCTTCTTTTTCGTATTATTAACCATTACATGTAGAATAATGAACAAAATCAAACATAGGCCGGTTCCCTACTCCACCGCGGTGTCCCCTGCCTGTTGTAAGGCGACTAAGATAGCCATCAGGGGTTCATCTTAGTGTACGTAGTGCATATTGAGCACATTGTAGTAGTGTTGCCCAAATGCAAGAACAAGACGAGACTTAGCCAGTCTTGGTCTTGGTCTTGCGTCAATACACCTGATCTTGGTCTTGGTCTTGGTCTTGCGCTCCCAGTCTTGGTCTTGGTCTTGGTCTTGCAGCAAGAGTCTTGCAAGTCTTGCAATTACCTATTAGTCTATTACTATTTATTAAAGTTTACTTTAAATCTTAGAAAAACGTATTAGAATTGGAACATTGTGAGCTTGAATTAACATAGCCATAGTAAAGATCAAGCAGATTAATAAATAACTGAAGATTTGATAAGAAATTCGAAAAATCAACTGACCTATATGTCGTTTTCCATGGAAGTAACTGTTTCTTAATAAACATTTGTGATTTATAAGCTTACATTTGCTAAAACATGTAAAAAAACAAATTAATTACAATAACTTGACTGTATTTTAAAGAACAATACTTATCTGTCTAGAAAGAGATTGAACCTTCAACTTATAAGAAATTTAATAAAAGAGTTTTACGATTTATCATTGTATCCCAAAGTAAAAATGAAAAATTATTATTAATATTTCCCAATTGGGACCCGAGTGGGGCCAAAGTGGGAAATCCCAAAGTAAAAATGAAAAATTATTGTTAACATTTCCTAATTGGGGCTTGAGTGGGATTTAAGTGGGAAATCCCAACGTTGAAATAGTAAATTATTGCTAATAGTTCCGCTTGAATAAATCTAACTCAAAAATTTTTCCTTGTATAAAATAATTTGTTAAAATATTAATATTTTGTAGAAATTGTTATTAATTAAGTGACTAACAAAGAAAATTACTCATTGTTCACATAATTATTATAAATTATAGTGACTGCTAAAGTGGAATTGTGATAAAGGAAATCTGACATCGCAACGTAGTCAACGGTCATCTGACTTTCAAATAACATTAAAAAACCCGGCGAGTATTATTGAATCTAATATTTTACAATACATTACACTTCACAACATTAATTACACTGCTCATTTCCATGAGTTACGTCTATACACACATTGGCAACGCTAGAATCTCGTTCTATTTGACAAAAGTGGAAATAGAACTGACGATTTGCATTTCTTGCCCCAGACAGCATTAAAAACTACAAAATTCTACTTGAATAACTCAAAACATAATATATCAGTGTTTTAGTAAATAGTGTAATTTTGTAAATTAGTATTAAAGTACCCGCCCCACTACTTCACTTCACCTGTTGGCCTTACTCTCGCTAGATCAAAGGTTTTCTGTTCTCCTTATTTATTTTCAGTACATCAAAGCACAAAACTTCCACTATGCAGACCCGTAAGGCTGCAGCTGTAGAAACTGAACTGAAGTTGAGGACAGCCCTAATTGATCTGAGGGCATACAAAGACCAATGCCAGAAGCTCCTGCAAGAACGTGAGGACAGCGAGGAGGAAGTGGCCATCATTGTTAACAAAAATGCAGCTCTTAAGCGTCAGTTATTAGAGTTGCATCAACAAAATGAAGTTCTAGTGGAGGAACGGAACAAATTACAAGCCGGTCACAGATTCCTTTACTCACTGTAGTTCTTTATATGAGGCGGCTCTGTGTAGGATTAGGGACTTAGAATCAGAATTAAATAGTGCCAACAACATTATAAATAATCTAAATGTAGAAAAGGAGTGCTCTGAGGCAGCGGTGAACCAAAGCTTATATACTGAATTAATTTGTGGAAATTTTGACCCGCACCCAGTGAAACCTACCTTAACAATTGATCTTACTGAGGATGACTCACTATTAAATAATAATCAACCTAATGTGCATAATTTGAGTCATAAAAGATAATTAAATATATAAAATTAAATAAATTTATTAAAAAACATAAAAGACTTAGCCAGAACCAAAAACAGTTTGCCAAGAATTTAGCTTTAAGGAAGGAACGTAGGGCTTTATTAGATAAATTTAATAACTTCCAGATAAAATTAGAAGATAGCAAGAGCATTTATGAAATTGACACCCAGCATTTGTTAAATGAAATTAGAATGCTGGAAGAATCTCTAAGCTTAACATATAATAAATATATATCTTCTAAAAATAAAATTGATGAACTTCTTTTACAATTAGATAATAAAACAGTGTCTCAGTTAGATCATGTTACAAATATTAATAATAACTGTAAAAACTTGTCAGAGAGTACTGCTGTGGCATCTGAGTGCACTGTGTCTTTGCTTGACACAGAAAAGATTGTCATGGGTGATGTTCAGTGTATCGGTCAGTTAAACCACCAGTCTACCAATATGAGTAACGCTAAAGAAGAGACCCATTGTGCGGGATTTTCTACGGTGGTATTTTCAGATAACATAGGGAAAGGTTTTGGTACATTGCTAAGTAACAGTCTCGAGCACTCTGTTACTAATAACTGCCTGTCAGGAATGCACTATAAGGATATTGTTAAATGTTTAATAAGTAAAAAATATAGTTCTCAGTCTTGTATTGCTCTTTTAGTGGGCAATAGTGAGAACTTATGTAAAAGGGATATTACAGAAAGCATTGCCTCTATGACCAAATTAAATTGTAAAAAGTAATATTATGTGCATTTCCCTTTCTGGCCAATGTACCAGACAGGTTAAATAAGCACATTCACATGTTAAACAATCATATGCAATTTTTAGTAAGTCACTATAGTGATAAACTGTTATTTTTGACATAAATAAATTTACAGACAATTGTAGATTTTCATTGACTAGAGATACTATGTATCTGTCAAAATTAGTTAAAGTTAAGATTGCTACATTGTTAGCATTTAATATTAACTCAGTCATAAGTACTATGACGAAGTCCTCCATTACTACATGTTTTAGTAGTATTACTAATATAAGTGTAGTAAATAATTTAAACAATTAGTTATGACAACAGAGAAAAGTGACTTAATATTAACTCATCAAAATATAAATCGTTTCTCTGGCAAAATACTTGACATAGAATTATTAGCAGAAAAATATAATATTGATATTTTATGTTTTACGGAGACATGGTTAAAAGCAGATAAAATGGCATTTAGTGTTAGTGGCTACAGAGTCGCCAGCTCGTTCTTTAGGATATCAGCAGAAGGTGGAGGCACCATGATCCTCATCAAGGATGGTGTCTCTCACAAGGATAGGCAGGATATTGTAAAACTTTCTGTAGAACGAGTGTGTGAGGTCGCGTGTGCAGAGACCAGTGGTTTTATTATATTGTGTGTATATAGGCCTCCTTCATCAAGTATATTGGCATTTATTTCTAAAATGGAGGATATTCTTAAAAAACTTAAAATGAATAATAACGTTTTAGTCTGTGGGGACTTTAATATAGATTTGCTAGTGGATTCCACAGATAAAAGACTTTTTGAATTTACTTCAATCATTTAATCTAAACTGTCAATTTCTCGAGCCGACTAGATTAACTACAACTTCAGCTACCTGTATTGATAATGTTATTTCAAATTTTAAAATTAACTCTAAAGAATTATTAGCTGGCGTTCGCTCAGACCACACATGTCAAATGGTCAAACTGAATTGTGAAAGCAATAGAAGTAAGAACATAGTACAATTTAGACCCCTAACCCAATATAATCTACAGAAATTTAGTGCTAGGCTTAATTTGGTGTTGCCTATGCTGACTTGCGGTTCAGACAACCCAAATAATATGTTTAAAACATTATTAAATGGTATTACAAACATATTTAATAAAACATGTAGTGTAAAATCAGTGCCACTAAAAAATAAAATATCATTCAGTGCTTGGGCAACAAACGGTATTAGACGTAGTAGAGATGTTCTCTATGAATTATATGACAGAAGGTCCTTTACACCCAATGTCGAATTTAATAATTATGTGAGAACATACTCTCAAATTTTTAAACGTGTATGTAGGTATGCTAAAGCTGCCTATATCAGTAGTCATATTAAAAACTCAGATAATAGAATTAAAACTACTTGGAAAATTATTAATACTGAAACTGGCAAAAATAAAACTAATGACAAGATTTTATTGAACATTAATGACGAGCTAGTTTCAGATAAATATAGAATAGCTAATTACTTTGAACATTTTTTACTAACATACCTTTTGAAACGACAAAATGTCTGCCATCCTCACCAGGGGCAGCTGAGTCGTTCTTAAAACAAAATGTTGATCTGTCGATTCCAAATTTCGAATTTGAGTTTGTCACGCACTCTGATATAATAAAAGTATTTAAGAGCTTAAACATAAAAAGCACTGAAGACCTATGGGGTTTATCTGTTAAAGCGTTGCAGTCAGTAATAGACAACATTGCCCCAATTCTTGCGGAAATCTTTAACTGCTGCGTCAGAGACGGCATATTTCCTGATCTTATGAAGGTTAGCAAAGTAGTACCAATTTTTAAAGCAGGTTGTTCTAACACCCCTCTAATTTCAGACCTATTTCTATTTTACCAGCCTTAAGTAAGGTATTTGAAAAACTAATGCTTAACCAAATGCTGGTGTTTTTTAATAAAAATGGGATCTTACATAATAGACAATTCGGCTTTACAAAAGGCAGATCCACGCAAGATGCTGGACGTGCTTTAGTCAAAGCTGTGTTAGATGCTTGGGAGGGATCCCAGGATGCACTGGGGGTCTTTTGTGATCTTTCCAAGGCATTCGATTGCGTCGATCACAAAACCCTCATTTTAAAGCTTCATTATTATGGTATTAGAGGAATTGGACTTAAACTAATATCTTCATATTTATCAGGTCGAAATCAAAAAGTATTTATCGACAACGTCTCCTCTGCCGGGTCCGCAGTTAGAATTGGGGTTCCCCAGGGTTCCATATTGGGTCCATTCCTATTCTTAGTTTACATAAATGACCTGCCTTACATGGTTGATAATATGGCAGATGTAGTATTGTTCGCTGACGACACTTCGATTATTTTTAAGTTAAATAGAAGGGATGAGAATCTCGGTGAGCCACATAAAGTACTTAGTTTGATTTCTGACTGGTTCTCTTCTAATATTTTACTTTTAAATGCCGCAAAAACGAAATGTGTCAGATTTTCGTTACTGAATAAAAAAAAAGGAACTAAATATTGATTTAGATGGGGATAAATTAGAATTAGTTCCCTCAACGGTCTTCCTCGGGGTTTCAATCGATAGTAAATTGCAATGGGGCCCCCATATTCAAAAAAATTCTAGTAAACTGAGCTCTGCCGTGTTTGCTATTAGGAAGATTAGACAATTAACTGACGTGGCTACGGCAAGGCTAGTGTATTTTGCATACTTCCACAGCATTATGTCCTATTTTATTCTTCTGTGGGGCTCTGCTGCAGATCTGCAGACCATTTTTATCTTGCAGAAACGAGCGATTAGAGCTATTTACAACCTTCGCTCTCATGATTCCCTTAGGCAAATGTTTAAGGAGGTGAATATACTGACTTTGCCGGCCGAATATATTTTTCAGAATATAATGTACGTACGTAAAAACCTTAGTACTTTTATTAAAAACAGTGACTTGCATAGTCTAAATACCAGAAATAAAAATAAATTGGTTGTCCCTAATCATAGGCTCTGTAAAACCAATAAATCTTTCTTAGTTAATAGCATTAAGTTCTATAATAAACTTCCCTTCGAAGTTACCAATTTGACCGAACAAAAATTCAAGTGTTATGTTAAGCGTGAATTAATGTGTAAAGGATACTATACTGTATCTGATTACCTTAATGATAAGACGGTTTGGAAAGTTTGTCCTGCACACAATGACCCACCATGTTAGCACACATTAGTAATTAATTAACTGCCTAAAATGTCTTTTGTTACATGTCTCACATGCTTTTTTTTTTTATAATAATGACATTTCTATAGTTCTAATTTGACATAATCATATCATATCTTAATGAAATGTAATTTTTGAAAGACGACCACCCGATCATGTTGTGTTTGCCTGTTCAATATCACTATTTTTTTTTTCTTTTCTCATGATTGAAAACTATGATTGTAAATGTAGGCGAATGCACGCTGTACGCCGTTATTTAAGTATGAATCTATGTTCTCTTTTATTTGCTATCGCTAATTTTATTTTATGCCGCTCCAGGTTTAGTCGATTGGATTTCATCTTATCCCATGTTAACGGTGATGTGCGTGCATTAGCTTATATAACTATTGTGACTATGTACAAGAAAGACTTGGAAAAAATACAAAAGAAGTACTGAACAATTGATGACAAAAAGAAAGCCCGGAGTTTCTTTCTGCCTTTCGTCTTCGGGTAGTCATCACTTAGGTAGCTAGTGAAAGGCTGGTAGGTTAGCTAGGCTAGGGCTCATGTCCTCACCGGTGAGGATCGCGACGCGTTACCCTTCTATTTCCCCCTACTTGCCAGCCCGAGCTGCTTACTTCGGTTTGTACCTAGTCTTTTGTATAAACTTTATCCCTAATTTAAAATCTCCATAGTTATATAAGTGATTTTAATAGTTGTTTAGAAATAATAATTATTCTTATTCTTTGTTTTGACGTATCATAAGTGCAACTTTGTTCGCCTACGTGATAAATAAAGTATTTTATTTTTTTTATTTTTTTTAACTAAGATAAACGAAAAAACAGAAACAAATATTAAACATTTAACCGCAATATTAGTAATATCATCTAGTTGATTCGATGTACATCAAATAAAGCGACGAATGTAATATTCCCGCTTGGACCAGTGGTAACGTGAACGACTGATGATCAAGAGGACCCGAGTTCGAGCCCAACTGACGACAAGGATGCATTCAACCAATAGTTCACTTTCTAATCGAAATATAAATTTATAGTACCATCAGAGTCCGTAATTCAAAATTATTTTTGATTTTTTGAAATTTTAGATTTTTTATAAATTTAGATTGGGATCTGATGGGGATTTCCCAATTGGGCCCCATTTGGGATTTCCCAATGGGGGCCCATTTGGGATTTCCCAATGGGGGCCCAAGAGGGCTTTGCGTGACATCCCAAAGTGGGCCCCAAGAGGGGCCCCATTGGTCGCACTTTTAAATTTCTAGTCGGGCTATCCTTACCATTTTATCCCAATCATAATACTACTTGCGTGATCAGTATAATGTATTCATTTTCATTCTAAGCACTCTGAAACTTATTTATTCTTTGGAACACCTGTAGGTACTCTTAAAATTCGAAATTATTTTGCATGAGTATACCTACGCCCTATGGCGGCAATCAAATAGTGTCAAATGTTATGATTTCGGCGTGGCGGCAACGATTGTTTTAGATTTCAAAAGAAGCCGCCGGCGCGTGTATCATAACCATGTACTTCCGAAAAGCGGCAAATTTCTTTGAGAAGTAAGTACAAAACCTTTGATGCCGCATTATCAAAGTGCCGATGGTTAAAACATAGCTATGCATGCACTCAGTTTGATTTTAATAGATATTTTTTATTCGCTATGTTTATGGTATTAGTCGTAATGCGCATAGGTCCAGTTTTTCATATTCTTTGATACAGGTTTTTGCGTCTCATAGAATTCCTAAGCGTACCTACCTATACACCGAACTGTTACACCTAACTACTCAGTGAAATAGCGCTAAGTCCTAGCTGCAAGACGCAAGAGTCTTGCAGGCTATGTCTTGTTCTTGCTCAAGTCTTGCACGGTCAGTCTTGGTCTTGGTCTTGCTAAAAATACGCGGTCTTGTTCTTGGTCTTGGTCTTGCAAAAACGCAAGAACAAGACCAAGACTGCAAGACCAAGACTGAATTTGGGCAACACTACATTGTAGTGACCCCTGGGATGCAAAGGCGTTGCTAGAGGAGGCAGGGAGAGGCAGCCTCTAGAGATTCTAAAGTCTTAAGTCATTGACTTGCTTGATCGATCGTTCCCGTACGAAAATCGAATGAATTCACCAATTCCATTCTTAATATTCGGCGCTCAATTACGCTCTGCTCTGTGTTATTGTTAAAGCGGGAGAGAGGGAGTTGGGGAGGAACATGTGCTCTCGACTTTACCTACAATTCATACTTTTCTTATACTCCATATTAACTCTCCTCCGGCCCTGGGCCATCGGCTGGCGAGGCTCTTGCCGGGATGGACGGCAGCGTGGACGCTGAGAACGACCTTCAGTACGCGAGTTCTTCTGCATCATTGATACGGCAGTAGCCATGCCCTTGGCAGCCACTGCTCTGATATCCTCGAGCAGTGATATTAAGATCCTTGCTCAGTATTAATTGAGGTCTAGAATTCCCGCCTGATATGTCGAAAGACTCGCCCATATCATATCATGGGACGAAACGCACATAGCAAAATTAATGCCAAGGTTACACCTCCACCTACATTGTCTGGGATAAACGTGTAGATCAAGTTTACAATAAGATAAAAATAAAGAAGTCTGTCCTTCTAGAATAATAAATCAACTCACCTGGTTCAATATTTTCCATCAACACTTCGACGTAGAGGTCTCTAGTCGCCTTGTTGTGCTCGAAAGGGAATCCCAGAGACCTCATTATCATCATGTCTATCTGTGGAGACTTAAGGCAGTCGTATCCAAGAATCACCGTCTGTAAGATATATAATGAATTAACCAGGCAGGCAAGTTATGCAGCGATAGCCTAGTTGGGTGTGGAACAGAATGCCCAGGCGAATGTCCGCAGGTTAAAATGCCAAGGGCACACATCTCTGACTTTTCTAAAATCATGTTAACGTTCGCTTTTAAAAGGTGAAGGAAAACATCGTGAGGAAACCTGCACATCTGAGAAGTTCTCTATAGGAATATTGAGGGTTTGTGAAGTCTGCCCGCACTACAGCGTGGTGGACTAAGGCCTAATCTCTCAGTAGTAGAGGAGGTTCGTCCAGTGGGACAGTATTAATACAGGGCTGATATTATTCTAATTATAGCCGGGCATAACAAAGTTTGAGAGAGTCAGCATTTTTTTTTAAACGAAGTTCCGCGGCTTGTCGCTTATGCTAAATGTAATTCGGAAGAAAATCGTCACGTAAATACCTGTGTAGCTAACAGTGTTTGTTATCTATAAGAAATATATCGATGTTGAAAGGGTTATTGACTTGAGCGACATTCATTTTACACTAAGTTTCATACATGTTTAAAATTAGCTCTTTTATAACATAAAAAATGTCCGTATAATCAATAAGCCTTTCTGTCAATATGCTAAATACAGAGTAGATTGTATTTTATTATTTATTTGAATTAGCTATTGATATATATGTTTGTATATTTGTATTAAAACCCGCCATACTGGCCCACGCGTGTCGCGTTCCGAGATCAGCTTGCATATATCCGGTTCGAACAGGCATAATTGTGTCGACTGACTGTAATCTCTCGTCAATCTATTCTATTGACCCCACTCCTCTTATTACGTGCTGTAGGATCTTTGCCATGCAAGAAAAAAAAGTTCTAGCCGCCATATTTAAAACTAAATACTCACAGCGGCGATGGACTAGTGGGGTGTGGAACGGACTGCCAAGACGAATGTCCGCAGGTTCAATACCCAAGGGCACACACCTCTGACTTTTCTAAAATCATGTGTGTATACTTTATGAATTTATCGTTCGCTTAAACGTTGAAGGAAAACATCTTGAAGAAACCTGCACATCTGAGAAGTTCTCTATAGGAATTTCGAAGGTGTGTCAAGTCTACCAATCCGCACTAGGCCAGCGTGGTGGACTCAGGCCTAATCCCTCTCAGAAGTAGAGGAGGCCCGTGCAGTGGGACAGTATATAATACAGGGCTGATATTATTATTATTATACTCACATGCGGCTCGAACACCGAATGTCCACTTGTAAGCATAACACAGCGTCTCTTCCCGTCAGGGTTGACGAAGACTAGAGCATGGTGGTCGTCAGCAGGTGGCACCATCACAGGAACGAACTTCAGGCAAGTCTTGAATGCGAACATGGACAGCGCCGTCATAATCGCAAATGACTGTTCGTGGTCTAAAAAAATGGATCGTTAAAGAATAATGAAGTTAGTTGGTGGTGTATTTCGACAGTTTCCAAGAACAAAATCTCATCTACATCTAGTTGCAGTGTGAAGGTTTAAGGTTAAGTGAAAATATAAATATCAATTACTTATTTCAAAACTATTGATTGTTAAAAATTAAATTGGTAACAAAAAATAATTTATCTTCTATTTTAAAGTGAGTAATTGATTTTTATATTTTCACTTCACTTGAAACCTTCATACTGCAACTAGACATTTTGTGAAAATATAAATATTAATTAACAATTTCAAAACTATTGATTGTTGTTAAAAATAAAAAATAAAAATAATAATGTTAACAAAAAATAATTTTATTTTTATTTTGGGGTGAGTAATTGATTTTTATATGTTCAATTAAAACCTTCAAACTGCAACTAGACATTTTGCAGATAAGATATTATTCTTGGAAACCGTCGATTTTATATTCGCCCGGACAGCGAGCAGCGCACACAAGGTGTTAAAACCCGCCATAGTGGCCCACGTAAGTGTCGCTCAGGATCAGCCTGTGTATATCTGCTTCAAACAGACCGGCATAATAGGGTACCGGACTCATTTTTGTTCTTTACTATTATCAAATATTTACATAATATAAATTATAACACAGAAGGAATTATTAAAATCCGTTAAAAAATCAACAAGTTACAAGTCTTTGAATTTCGGTGGAAGGGGTAATCAACAAGAAACAGAAAAGAGACGAAATATCCACATGTGACGTCATCGGGAATTACGACGCGTGCGAAAAAAGAGATGAAGCGATATCCCCACATCGCGCCCACTTCTGCACATTACAATATTTTAAATATGAATTACTCGCTCATTTTTTAACCAATTGTCTATGCAGTTTTCGCAGGAGTGCTTCTTTTTCGTATTATTAACCATTACATATAGAATAATGTACAAAATCAAGCATAGGCCGGTCCCCTATTGTGTCAAATGGCGAGAAGAAACCCCTTTTGTTAGTTGACGTTCTATCTGGACACACCTCCGCTTACCATCAGGTGCAGTGGGGTCACTGCTGTGCATATATGAAAAAAAACTGATTTTAAGATAATTAGATATACAGACATAAAACGCGATAGCCTATTTGGGTGTATATGTGAATTATCGCTTGCTTTAACGATGAAGGAAAACATCGTAAGGCATTCCTATAGAGAAGTTCTGAGGTGTGCAGGTTTTCTCACGATGTTTTCCTTCACCGTAAAAGCAAGCGATAATACATGAAGAATACACACATAACTTCAGAAAGTCACAGGTGTGTTTGGGTTTTGAACATGCGGACATTCGTCTCGGCAGTCCGTTACACAACCAACTAGGCTATCGCCGCTATCCTTTATTAGGGGTAGACAGTGGTATAAAATGATTTCTTATGTTTATGGTTGTTGGTGGTCTGATCTACGCAGAATGAGCTCACAGTGTCTTGAAGATTCTGCGTAGATCGGACCACCAACAGCTAAATTTTAAAAAAGTTGTATAATTGAAAAATGTAGGTAGATATTGTAACTTTGAATTTGCGGATGAACAACACCTCAGTCCCCCCCGTGACCATGAAGGCTGCAAAGTCTTCGAAACGTCGGGAGAAAAATAAAAAACAAAAAACCACGATAGAATCCGGAAAATTAGTTTAATTTCAGTGGTATAAAAGGCAAGGAATGAGCTTAGAAGAGAGGTAAATGCTCTTGCTGGCAGCATACGTGTCACGCCCCATATAGCTTTTTTATTGGCTTAGTAGACAATAATACTATTATATCATAATTAAATTAACTTAGTAAATCGCCAAACAAAAGACTTACCAAAATGATCTGGGTTTATGTAGAAAGGTATCGTAGCGTTCGGCCAGTACACATAACTTTTCACATTTATTACTGCAAGGATAACGCAAACTAATTAATTGTCTCACGTTATACTAAAGGCAGAGGCCAAGAGACGGCCTAAGGTGTCGGCGAACCGGGCAACCGCCCGCGCTTTGAGCTAACAGGGGCTTTATGCGGCGCCTTGAAAGATTTTTTTATGATATTCACGAAGAAACTTAAATCCAGGGAACTTTTTTTTGCTCGGCCAAAAGCTAGCGTCGTTTAAAGACACCACTGCAGAGGAATAACAGTAAGGTGGCATTACGGAGAAAGTGCCACGGACTCCCCGGCTCAAAACTTTGTAAATATTCTTGTATTCACAAACAATACTGTGGGGCCACACAGTGCGCCCTAATGCATGGTGGCAGTTTGATAGCTTTCTTTGCCTTTGTTGAGCTTTGTTTATGACAGCCAACTAAATAGAGCAAGAGCCCGTGAACCCCAGACCTTCGTTATTTTATAAAAGCTAAAAGTTTGTCAGCGCATGCTCCCAACACAGGTAACAACGATTGGCCATTATGAAGTTTTGGCTACAGTGGCTTTGGCAGGTACACGGTACTAAAGGTGTGTAAAATACAGATTTAGTTTCATCAAATAATAAAGTGAGATTTTATGGTATTACCTTCAGAAAATTATTAAAAATCACGTTATTCATTGACAGACACTTAACATCGTGGCAATCCCTTGCCAGACACCCTTAATGTTCATGAAGTTATAATTTTATTTACGTTATAGTATAAAAGCTGATTTTTATATATAGTACTTGGGTAATAACTAAATAATGTTTCCTCGTTAGCCAGACGTTTTTGATACACACACACCTTTTACACACCTTTAATACCGTGTACCTGCCAAAGCCACTGTAGCCTAAACTTCATAATGGCCCATCGTTGTTACCTGTGTTGGGAGCAAGTGCTGACAAACTTTCAGCTTTTATAAAATAACGAAGGTCTGGGGTTCACGGGCTCTTAGACTAAAAGTAAAGGTGTATCGTGGTTAACCGACACAGGGAACTCATTCCACAAGCGTGCACCCTTTCCATATATTTTATAATTCTCTTTGGTGCAACCTGAACTGTAAATGATTTATCAAGGAAATTGACATAATATTGTATTTTTATTGAATTCATTATTTTAATTTTGTTTTTTTTTTATAATAATTTCATATGTTTACGCGAATGTTAGACATTAAAATCGGGTCGTGTCCACGTACCACGAAGGCTTGCAGTCTTCGAAACGTCGGGAACAAAAAATAAAAACCGTGATAAAATCCGAAAAATAGTTTTTTTTTTTACTGTCCCCGGCTTTGGAATTCGTTTTTATTAGGTCTACACTTTACATAATTATTGTAGATAGTAAATTTTACTTCTTACTAGTAACGAAAGGTCCATTGTGCAGTCAAGCCAACATTAAGTACTTTACTATCAAACCAGATAAATTTTTATTTGCGAATTGTGAACCCTCATTTTTTGGCCACGCCAAAGTAGACCCTGTCAAGTCTCCCCCAACTAGACCCTGGACCTCATTGGGAATCAATGATTTAGGCAATTTTATTGCGGGAAAGGCTTTTTGAGCGAAACTGCAAGCAATAATCTAGTAATATCATATGAAAAAGTAACTCACTATCTTCAAAATTAAATTCCATTTCATTACAAAATGCCAAATATAAATTAAATACACAAATGTACACCACGAACCCCTTCATTTTCACATTCAAATAAAAAATAATTTGATTTACGAAACTTTATGGTTTCCAATAATTCAAGTTATTGGAGCATTCATAAACATTTTATTATGAACAGAGATGGATTTCTAATCGAAGAGGGGGAACAAAGATTTTTTCCGGTGGGAGAGTGTCTCCTAGGTGGCTTTAAATTTTTTTGGAAAATTTACATTACCAAAACGTGGTTTATCTAATAGTTGCAAAAATAATGGGCAATTTAGAAGCAGCATTGAATTGACAATTTTAGTGGCATTTTCACATCCGCATCATAAAAAAATAGAAAACACCAAAGTAAAAATAATGTAATGTAGTTAAGGATATGATTTAATTTTTTTAATACTTATATGTATTTTTATAAACTTCAAAAGATTGTCAATTGCAAAAATTTTGCGGTCATGTGATGGTTACTCAATTTACTGTGAAATAGCAAAACACCAATGAAAATATTTCATATTATAAAGTATAGGACTCAGAACAATAACTAAAGCCAAAGAAAACTTACTAAAATAGCTATTAAATATATAAATTGACACTATTTCTAAGATGAAAGACTAAACTAAATGTTACGAAACATCAATCTTATTCTTCCCAAATAATACAGCTTCTATACGAGAGTGAGTGAAACATCAAATATTTAATATAATTATATTTATTTCCAGATTGTGTTAATTACCCCAATTTTAGCGTTAGAAAACTGTTTAAACTCCAGGTTTAAACGCATCGACACCTTTTTATTAAAAAACTAACTAATTTAACAAAATGGCAGGTTTTAAATACGTAAAAATAAATACACTCCACGTGCGAATTACCATCGACATATACATATTTATCTAGATCTGGCGTTCCGAATATTCACTGTGTTCAACTGAATTAAACTGCAATCCATTCAAATTGACTTAGTATGGTCAATATTGACAGCTTGTGGTTGTGTACGGAGTGGCGCTCATGATAAAAGTCCTCGAGTCTAAGTGTAAACCTGGATGTGAATAAAAAAGATTAGTCAAATAAGTAAAATTATTTGTTGTTCAAGGGAATAAATAGGTTATAACAGTGACGTTTTGGTTGCAATTTAAGTTCAGATTTTGAACAAAACGTTCGTGTCTATAGAACATACGTCAATGCAAATTATCTTATGATTAAGAAATAATTTATTCTTGAAACATATAACTATTGCCTAAGATATCTCTTTATCGATACGATAAGTAGATTATTTATGTAACTTATGATGTAACTGCAGGATTTTTTGTTTTTATTCGTTATTTTTAGTTATTTATTAAATTCAATCAATGATACATTATTACATTTACAAAAAGTCCAGAAAATAATTATATATAACACTTAATCTAGTGGTAAGAATATAAATAGTCCAAAATATATTTTATTTAACAAATTTTATTTTATTATTTGGATCAAATTACGACTTTTAGAAAACACAGTAAGAACTATAGACTAGAATTACAAAAATAGAAGAGATTAATTAAGTCTCATTATGTCCAGTAGTTACACTGGGTACAATGTCCTTCAAACTGGAACACAACAGTGACAACACACTGCTGCTTGGCAGATATAGACATTGCGGTGGTACCTACCCAGGCAGACTCTTACATATGACAGACCTACCACCAGTATTTTACGATCGTCTATCTAATCTAGACTGCCTCGTTGGCATAGTTGTACTGCATATTCGGTACGGCAGCGCTCTGGGGTCCTGGGTTCCAATCCCGGGTCGGGCAAAGTGATATAAGTGTATCAGCCCAGAATCTCGACTTTGTACCCGATGTTGATAGGCTCGCCCCCTATCATGGGACGGAACACACTTGGCGAAAAGTGGGTGCTCTGATTGCGCCTCTGCATACCCCTTCGGGGATAAATGCGTGATGTGTGTTTGTTTTTTGTCTTATCTAGACACAAGGCGCCTAGAGTGATCATTTGTCTCCCGCTTTCCCAGGGCTGCTGTCAACCCCATTCCAAAAGTAGAGTCCCCGGCGCATCTTACAAATCACACAGTTACCAGATTTAGGATTTGAACATACGACTTCCCAGTCCACTGTCCGTATATATACTGCTACTAGGTTTAGATCCCGGTTTCGCCCGCGTGAAGGAGTTTTCCGGGATAAAAAGTAGTCTATAACCTTCCCAGGGTCTTAAACTATCTCCATACCAAATTTCATAAAAATCCGCTCAGTAGATTTTGAGAAAATCGATAACATACGAACAGACAGAATAGGGGACTTTATTTTATACTGTGTATAGATATCGCCAAGGAATCGATAGTAATTTAGATCAGTAACCTCTTTAAGGCAAATATAATAAATCTACAATTACTCTACAACTCTTTTGCAGGTTTACCATGTTAAATTACTGAAATTAAGTTTCGTAAATATTTTCTTGTGCGCTCAATAGATGGCGCCAGCGTAGAATTAGATCGCGATAAATGTTTTTTCTTTTGAGATTGTGGTTTACAAGCCCGCGAAACTAGTTTTACAGTTTCGTATTTTAGTCCATTGAAAAGTTACATTTGGGGTTGCGTTTTTTAGAGGACGCAATTTTATTTTTTTGAAGTGTAGGGGGGTCAGTCTAAAGCTAAAACCAAGTTTGTGGGGTCGCCACCCTTGTCCCAAGGCCGCCATCTTGAAAATTGGGGTTGAAATGGTTTTTACGGTGTATCTCTTAAACTATTTATCTGACAAAAAAAATGTATAAACATTTTTTGTTGCAAATTAAATTTTCTACAACTTTGATCCAGTAACTATTTGTCGTAGAACTATAAATAAAAAAGTTATAAGCGAAAATGTTAAGAAATTTAATGTTGAGCAATGTCCATAGCAACGTCATCAGAACGTGTGTTTATAAGGTTCATAATACTTTTTTTGTACTCTAATTAATACCCAAATACCCAAGGGACCATTAGGGAACAAAAGAACATCTGCCTGCTATTATTATTATTATTTCTAACCTCTCTTATTGTAAGAATAGCTGATAATATTGTGTTGAAGTTGTCGATCAACTTATATCTTTTATGTATTCTAAATAAAGAAATTATTGTGAGTATACAATTGCATCTACGTTTCTTGTCCTTTCTAAATCTCTTTGATAGTAGCGAAACCTGTTTTTCTTAAAATATAGTACATACTATGGTCACTCATTTTGTTATTTACCGAAGACCACCTCACTCATTTACAATATAAAATAGTGGTCTATTCTAATGTTGTGAACTGGTTTTATTGGTGTACCAATTAATAATTCTTTATGTATATTGTTCCTTTGCCAAATAATTTAAAAAAAAACTACACATTTTCTACAATAAAACAAATATTATAACACTACATTTATTTTTACAAACTTAAATAACCTTCTGCGGTAAACCAAACAAGTTTCTTACAGCTACATCATAACTCCGCCAAGTCTCCTCACTCTCGCCTTGATTCATCAAATTCGATACAGCCGTCTTATACTCCTCCCCATTGGGTATCTCCTTAACATCATAGACAACATAATCATCCTTGCTCAACTCTTTCTGCTCATTTCGAACTCTATGGTACCAATCAATCAAACTCTTTTTCGAAGCATTTTTATCGTAATCATAATATTCCATGTCCTCTTCCATCTTTTCCTTCTCCCACTCCTCAAAATTCCAGGACTCGTGATAGCATGCAGTCAGAAGATAGTTCACATAATCAGTATTCTGCCCGCGCAATGGGCACCTATCTGCCGTTATAGTCACTATATCTGTCTGATCATCATATCTCTCTCCGACCAACCGTATAAACTTGTCTCTGGCATGCTTGTCTAACTCTAAAGAAGACAATTTTAGACGCAGAGTGACAACCCTAGCCAAAGGGTTTCTTATAGATGGACTGGCATGACAATAATCTGATGTTATGACCTCCATTGGGTAGTGCTTTTCAATACTCTCTTCGGAATTCAAAAGCTTTGGCCATTCCGTGCAAAATTGTTTCAGCGCTTCACACTGGCTTTTTATAACTGGTGGTGTTAAATGCAGGAAGTTTGGCACTTTCATGAGTTCTGCGTTCGCTTTCTTGCCTGGTGGTGATTGGCCTTTTGGGACATAGCCTTGTCTTAGTGGGAGGGGTACAGAAGACGGATGGAATGTCTTCGGACCTGGCCAGACGTTACCCCAGTTCTGAAACATATAAATATTTGTTATAAAAAAAAATCTACAAAGTCCTGTCACATGAATAACTACATGACAATGCCCGATTGCAAGAGGTGTTCGGCATCCACAAAACCAATTCACATATTGAATAAATAAAATGAGTTATTGTCATAAAAAAAAAATATTGTGGTTGTATAACGCCATGTTAACTATTGGTAAATCCTGCACATGTGAAAGTCTAAATACAGGATAATAATAGATAGCAATATTGTGCAGACTTAAAAAAATATCCACATATTATTGAAATCATCATTTCAGCCAGGCATCGTCCACTGCTGGACATAGGCCTCCCCCATTGAGCGCCACAGGGACTGCTTCTGGGCCGCCCTCATCCATCGGACTCCAGCGACCCTCACCAGATCGTCGGTCCATCTCATGAGGTGCCTTCCTATGCTGGTCTCCATTATTTAAATACAATGAGGTTTTATAAAAACAAAAATTATAGAGATCATACAGTACTACATAAAATATTGGTAAATACTGTTTGAGTGTAAAATACATATTTTTAGTGAAAAGTTATAACTAAATGTGGACATTTGTACATTGTTGCTGGTGGTAGAATATAATTTATATGAGACGGATAACAACCACCATACACAAGGTATTAAAACGCGCCATAGTAGTCCACATATGTGTGTTACGTTCTGGGATCAGCAGTGTATCCCGATACTAAGGGGCGATATAATCATGTGGAATGGCAAGGGTAATCATTGGGACGGTTCCGAGCAGCTATCTTAGTGCAACAAGATATCCTGGGGCCGTCCCGTATGCGCCGAAGAAGGTCACCACGGGTTTTGGTTGGTATGCCGGTGTATACAAGGGTTAGGGACTCGGTCCAACGCTCGCTCGGATGATGTTATACTCCCTAGTGTCGACATTGGGCCGTTAGACCGGTGAAACCAACATAACCATTCCACTGACCCTCCTAGTGGTGGTAGCGATAACACGTTTTTTTCCCCACGTAAAAAAAAAGAGGGTAATCATCTTTCACATTTTTCGTCAGTTAATTTTCTATTGGAACCCACTCCACATACTCTCAGGAGCAGACGGGTCACTGCTATGCTCATATAAAAAAACTATAGCAGTTTCATGTTATTTATTCCTGCCAAGATAGTTCTTAAGATATGTTGAGTTTAGTTTACAATACTTTAATAATAACCATATTTAATTTGTAGTTTTGATATAGGTGGTAAATATTTTTATTTATTTCATTAATAGGACAACCAATGGTATACAAAAATTTGTAAATTATAGTTTAAACACTAAATATTAGATCATCACAGTTAGTTATTTGTTTAGAAACAGCGTTTTGGGAGTACTTTACACAAACATCAGGGCCCTTATTCTGTATGATAGTGAAAACGCGTATCGTGGCCGTGTCATGTTATCTTCAAGAAATGTGCGTGGAATGGTATTCTGTAAGCCAAATTTCTATAGTCCTAAACATGATGCATTACATGCTTGTTACGCACTGTCAAAATAACGTGCGTTAAAGAGAATAAAGCACCAGTATGCAATAATAATTACTTCCTGGCATATAATATAATTTTACAGAAGAAAAATTTAACTTCAATAAATCAAGTTTTGTCCTAAGTCTCCTGAGAGGGTTGTACACTTGTATGGAAATTTAAAATTAATTTGTTACTTATTTTGTAGCATATAAAGAACTACTCCAAGTACAATAAAACAAAAAAAAATGTTTTTCTGTCTTCTCTTTATCATGTACTGTAGTCTATACATTAAACAAATTTTGAAAAGAGCAACACCAGAGTTTCTTGCCCGTTCTTCTCTGGTGAGAACTGCACGAACTGGTGGTAGAGTTAAAATTGACTGAATTTAAATAATGTATAAAATTTTACATGTTGAAATAAATCCTTTCATCTGAAAAAATATTGACTTAGTTGCTTTCTGATCTGCGACACGCTTACACAATAAGGGTATAGTATACTTTACTATGCAAAACAAGGATAAATGAATAAGTGCTTTCTTATATGCCACACACTGTCTAGAACCCATTGCTTTGTTTATTTTTGTAATGCTGCAGCCTGCATACGCTGTTTTAAGGCATTGCAGCCAGTGTGAATTCATAAAAATGAAGAAAGAGATACCAAAATCGAAGGATTATCCTAGTTTTTTTTTTATTTAATTGAAATAAATAACCAAAGAAAATTGAAATTTAAACATATACCTGGTCTGGTGCCATCCTATCGGCTCTATCTGGCTGTATGTCGGTTCTTCTTGCGACTTTTCTCTGTTGACGATCTTTCTTTTTCAAAATATCTAGAACCCGGAATTCCTCCTCTTCCTCGCCTTTTTTGAGCGCTGTATCCGCCGTAGTGGAATTTAAACGCCATATTTTTGTATTATATGTGGTCGAAATGCAGCCAGGACGACAGTGTTTGATAAATAAACTCATTTTTCGATATTTTCCCTAAAATAAATACAATCAAAAACTAGGGTCCATTTTTAGGTTATACCACAGATAATGTAGATGATAGATCAAAGAGAATGAAAAATATCATCTTTGATTTGTACCCTAAAAGTACATACGCTCTATCAAATAGGACGAAAACTAAAATTATCGTCACTTCCAAAACTAGGTATTCGTTTGATTGAAATAAAACAAAAACAGGTCTATATGTAGACATATAAGTTATACGGTCATTAATTTTGAAAAGAATCAAATGTAGATGTAGGTAAGCCAATATATACCTGCAGACCAAAAAGACTGGTTTTGTATTTTGATAAAAATATCAGTAAATTTCGTAAACAACAATCTTATACAGTTTATCATAATTTTATTAAAGGGGATAAAATAAACGAATTATCTCAAATGATGTACATATTTCTGAACGAAAAGAATACGCAATCGCAACTACCCAGCACCACTGCGACAAGCACGACGTTGGGAAGTTGAATTGCAACCTACAATGAATAATCCGGCCAATTTAAAACTTCCTCTACCGGACGTGTTTTATCCAGACTACTTATATAATGTATAACAAATTAGAAAGAGATAAAAGATAATTATAACGCGTCGAAATTGTCGTTTGCTTTGTGAGCATTACTTTCTCTTATTATTACCTACTTATTTTCATTCTAAAGAAACATTCAAGTTTTCGTGCTTTAAAGAACTTGTGACTGTTTTTCAGTTTTCTAGTTTAAAATTTGGGGTACAAATGGTGAAATGAGTGGAATCAGCAGCAAGAACAGTAGAAAAGACAAACTTGTTGTGCGTGACGGTGTAAATCTCGATGAAGCAATAAATGTAGAATTGCAGGTAGGCCACCATTTTGATAGACATTCACCAATATAAGGTTTTACGTGGTTATAACACGATTTATGCATTTGGTCATTCTAATTTAATGTTTGTAACGCTTTTCATTGCATTTTATCGCGCATGTTCATTTATATTCTTGTATGCGTAAATTTTCGATATGAAGGTAGGGACATTTGGAAAGTGGGTAGGCGGAAATGAATAAAATATTTTTTTCGACAACTGTTTAGAAATTGACAAGTTAGCGCGATTTTTAACAGAAATCTCTCGGGAATATTCCACTAAATGCTTATAATATAATACGGCCATGCATAAGCATAAACAAATTGGCTGCAGTTGGCAGAATAAATAAAATAAGGTCGAGATTTCGTAGCAAAACTTCTTTTCTCCCCTAAATTATTTTTTATCTATTTCTTCAGATAATTCCATTATTTTTCCAAGGAAAATAGAAGCCTTAGTCTGCAAAAAAAAATTAAAGTACCTATATAAAATATATGCACCCTTAACATTAAACTTGGATTCAGAATTTCGTTTTTTTTTTTCGCTTAAATGTTAACTTAGCGTAATTTTATTTAAGACATTATATAGAATATATTGCGAATGGCATATTTAGCAGCTTGATTATCAGGGTACAGAGAGTTAGGATAGACCCAGGCCAAGGATAGTGAACCAAAGGCATATTAAAAAATATTTCGACACCGTGAGTAATGCCAATAATGTAAATGTATCTATAAGCTTCATTTGGCTAAACATTAGGTACAGTAAAGCCACTCTGCCAAGCCACAATAAAAAAAATAAACATAGTTGAGTCATAAAAGTTATTAAAAAGGGGCACTCGGATAAAACTGGTCCTGTATGGCATCTTACAGGTTATTTTTATTATAAACAATTGCATGTTAACCATTAAAGGTACACTAAATTTGAACTAGGCGAATTCTAGTTTGAGGGCCTGTCTAATTTATCAAATAATTTCCATCTATTTAATAAATCATAGCCACGATGGCCTAGTTGGTTGTGGAATGGACTGCCGAGATGAATGTCCCCAGGTTCAAATCCCAAGGGCACACAACTCTGACTTTTCTACAAAAATATGTGCATATTATCGCTTGCTTTAACGGTGAAGGAAAACATTATGAGGAAACCTGCATACCCGAGAAATTCTCTATAGGAATTTTTCGAGGGTGTATGAAGTCTACCAATCCGCACTAGGCCAGTGTGGTGGACTAAGGCCTAATCCTTCTCAGAAGTAGAGGAGGCCCGAGTCCAGCAATGGGACAGTATATAATACAGTGCTGATAATAAATGATTTTTGATAACAATTTATGATACATAAATATATTATTTTATTATTTATTTAATATGACAGATGCAAACTGTACAAAATTGTCACAAAAGAAATCTACAGCTAAGATATGTGTTAAATATTAATTCTACACTAATAAATACAATATAAAGAAACATTTTAGCATGTTTGTGCTCCAAATTCCTTAATTTGCTGATCACATTGTAAGTCCTTTGTTAGATCAGAATTTATTAAAAAAGTAATAAATTATTTTGTCAACTGTTTGACGATGAAGTCTCTATATTTGACTAGACAATATAATACGGGGCTGACATATATTATTATATTTTTTAATCGTTTTGAATGATGAGACGATTTTTCTGTTTGCCTGATGGTAAGCATTATGACCACCTATAAATTAGTAACACCATCCGACACCATAAATTACCAAGATTTGTTTGATATTCCACCCACTGCCATCCTGAGACATGAGATGTTAATATTATGTTCAGTAGTTACACTGGCTACAATGTTCTTCAAACCGTAACACAACAGTGTACACTTTTGTTAGGCGACAGAATTAAACATGGCGGTGGTTCCAACCCAGGCGGACTCTCATATATCAGAGACCTATCCTCAATAAATAAACATATTACTCTATCTTGTTGCAGAATATAGCACAGACCTCCTCAAAGTTGGACAAAATGGACGAAAACGACGAAGATGATCAATTAGTTATCAACATAGCAAATATTAAGAAGGAAATTAACGAAAGTTCATATGTAGAGAATCCAAACATGAAATTCACCGTCAGAGTGGAGGTCGAAGAGTATAACGAAGATGTCAAGCATAAAATAAAAATAGAAATGCATGATATATCACCGGTGGAACCACAAACTTTAAACCAGAGAGTTATATTGAAAGACGGGAACGTTCATAACTCAAAAAAACCTAAACAGCCTTTCAAATCTGTTGTTGTTGATTTAAATGAATTGTACGATGAAGTAGACAGGATTGTGAGAACGTCCAACAACATAGCTGATGAGATATTAGCTAGAGAATTGAAAAATAATTGGGGGTCTGTTTTGCGTTTGCCGATAGAAAATGACCCTATAAACATCAGACTGCAGGAGGTCATTCATAAATGGAAAATATGGACGAGTGCCTCTAAATACCGTGACGTTCCTCTATTTTATAAATGCTATATTTGTCAGACGGCGTGGTGGCGTTTAGATCCATTCAGAACCCATTTAAAAATCCACCACATTGATTCCTTCCGCATAGATTTAGAAGAACATTCTCACGAATCTAACATTATAGCTTACGGTACAATAAATATACCTCCAGTTAAGTATTTGAAGGTTGAAGGCGACTGCTGGAAATGTAACAAGCCCTTCGAACACCACATATCAGCTAAAAAACAAAATGCTTCATACAGTTGCAAGTGCTGCGATGATAGATTTTATTCTTGTATGAGTTTGAAGGCTCACGAAGGCGTTTGCTGGCAATATCTGAAGCATATTGAGGTGGAAAGAGATCAAGAGATGGCCATGTGCCGGCTATGTCAATGTATGTTCGCAACGGAACCAGAATTGGAAACCCATATGATTAGTAATCACTCGGTGAGATCTGATCTACCAATACAATCACAGTATAAGACATGCTCCTCATGTAACTATAGATATTTCATACATGCTTTACACTGTTGTAATAAGAAGCAAATGAGTTACAATTGTGATAAATGTTATAAAGGATTTTCTACTAAATTAACTCTAGCCATTCACACACTCCTCACAGAGAAGGATGTTCACTGTAAGATATGTACAGAAACATTGGACAACCAATGTATGGAAATAGTTCATTATCAAAATCATTCTAATATGTTTAAAGTTGCATATAAGTGCTGCATGTGTTCAAATATGGAGGTGTTTTTGGATGCGAGTTCGTTCAGAAAACACAGATTGGTCGAGCACAGACAGAAGAATGATAAACGGAGGTATAATTTTGAAAAGGTGAGAATCTTACTTATATTTATTTATCTTTTCATATTATAAAACAAAGTCTTCTCTGTATGTATGTTATCGATTTTCTCAAAATTTACTGAACGGATTTTTATGAAATTTGGTATGGAGATAGTTTAAGACCCTGGGAAGGTTATAGGTTCTATTCCGGGAAAATATATAGCGGAACTTTTATCCTGGTCACGCAAGCGAAACCGCGAGCAAAAGTAGTTGTGTCATATCAGTTGTAACCTTTTACTGACTAATATTAGGTCTTTATTTATAATATAGATGTGAAAGTGTTTATCTCTTCACAGCTTCTACACCCTTTTCCAACCCCACTTCTCCCCCTACCCCGAAAGCCTCCGAGCTCATAAGGGCTCGTATCGGCCATTTTGAAACGATTGACTCTGATGTATCTTAATGCCTGATAATAAATAACAATGTTCATTGGCAGGTTTTGTTACCGATCACGTATTTTCCCGAAGAAGAAAATGTGGCGGAGAAGCGAGAAGCTGTAAGAACGGTGGTTGGACAGAAGGATTATGGTAAGTGACTAAAATAAATAAGGTCCAGTGGATTGCTTATTGGCACCATACACACACAATAGCACATACATAATAATGTACCTGGGCTTGCTTTCAAATCAGAGGGAGGGAGAAACTAAAGTTTCCGGGGGAGAGGGTAGGTAGGGGGGTATAGGTATTCAATTGGATGCAGCGAAGCCTTATTTTCAGATTCTGAGTGGCAATTGCCTTTTAACCCCATTGCTGAAGATGGATAATGCATTTTCATTGTATCCCAAGTTGGGTTTACATTGGCAATAAAACTTGTAGAAACTAATATGGATGTGATCAGGTTTTAGTATGGAGAGAGGGAGAAGGTCTGTTGTTCGTTTAAAAAATAATAAAAATGTGTATTAAATGACATTCATGTTTATTTGAAAAAAAAATAGAAGATTGTCAGAATTAAAAGATCTCAAACTAATCTATTGTTAGTTAAATAAACCTTATTTTATTTGGAGGATAACTTCCGTAGCTTCTCCCCTCTACTTTTAGAGGACCATGTAAACCAACTTCCGCACTTGATGCTTACCTTGTAAACGAACTTGAGATGACTTCTGCTGCAGGACTTGCGACAGTACATACAACTATTAAAAACTTGCTGCTAGTAAACGTATCTGGAATCTGCGCAATATATTGCTGCAAGAATTTGCTAGTTTAATCTTAACTCAACTCCACAGCGGACTACCCAGTGTTTGAGGCGAGGGATGTCAGAAAGACTTATCAAGCTAAGCCCAAGGTGTACCCCGAGGAGGAACTCAAGGAAGCCTTGACGGTGATCAAGCAGGAGATGGCTGATGATGAGGAACACAGCCAGGATAGCTGTGGAGTGATGGTACAGAGGGTGAAGAGCGAAGATACTAGTTACGATCAGATGAGTGAAGTAAGACCACTAAATTCCTGCTATATATGTATTTGACCGGGATAGAAAGTAGCCTACAACCTTCCCAGGGTCTTAAACTATCTCCATATCAAATTTTATAAAAATCCGTTCAGTAGATTTTGAGTAAATCGATAACATACAGACAGAAAAGGAGACTTTGTTTTAAAATGTGTACATCCTTATACATTTTCGTAGGTTAAGAGTACCCTTGACCAGCCCTTTCTGGAGATTTTATGAATGGACATACTCTTTGGGGGTCCCCTTTCAACTGGTGCATCCAAATTTGCTTGATAAATAACTGTGGTGACTGCCTTGCAGTGGCGAAGCGTCCATACAAGCCGATTCCTACCGGGTTACCTTTTGTAAATTAACCTAAAATAATAAATGAAAAACAACTATATAATAATAGTATATTCAAACAAGTCATCCTATACTTATTTCATTAAATCAATACTTCAACGATTACGGTACATAGTTCATATTATTATCAGTTCGTTAAATCGTAACTCGCGCGCAGTGCTCGCCGCGCTTTATAGTGTTCGAAGTGAACCCGGCCGCGCATAGCTTCCTTCGCGATATTGTTGTCTCTTTCACACGCAGCGCGGTGTCTTTGTCTAATCTTTTGGAAGTGACGTAAAAATACATGTTTGCGTGCGTGTCTGTTTACTTCAGGGTAACCCGAGAATTTGCGGCTTCATGTTGAGCTATTGGCGCGATTTTTTTTAATAATTTAGAATGTATAATATTAGTGTTTGTGTATAGTGTGGGTTATTAATTTTTGTTGGGCTCTTTTAAATAAATACCTATGTTCAAAATATGTGATTATTTGTTAAATTTAGAGTTTAGAAATAATGCTTATGTTAGAAGGAATTATGTATTAAATAAATCAATAAAATATTATGTATTATAATATTTTATTGATTTTAATTTATTGTGAACAGCGTATTACATGTTAACTGTAGAAAAAAATATTTCCTCGGCTTACCTTATGAAATTTTTCACCCTTCGCCACTGCTGCTTTGTTGATGTAGTTGTATTTTGTACAACTGTAGTGCTGAGGTCTGCGATTTGATATCTGAGTCGGACAAAGTGATATTGGGCTGTTCTATTAATATCAGCTCGTGCGGAATTTGAGTCTGATATGGTGATAGGCTCGCCCCCTGTCACATCATGGGACGTAACACATACAAAAAGAAGTCTATTTCCACCCCTGGCTACCCATTAGGGTATTAAGCAAACATGTTAAATAGTGGAGTCTAGTTTAACCTCTGGCTACCCTTTAGGTTATTAAGGCGTGATGTGTGTAAACTTATATTTATTACCCAAATTCCAGGACCTGATGCCTCCGTTATCAATAAACACAAAAATAAAAACGGAACCAATGGATGAGGAATATGAAGCCATCTTCGTCACCATCAATGACGCAGAACAATTCATTAAAGAAGAGCCCGAAGAGATTACTATTGAACCGGACACAATGTACAGAAACGGCGACGATATCACCATAGAACCAGAGACAATGTACAAAGAGACACCAGAACAAAAAACTGAATTGAATTCGAAATATCCATGCACGAGGTGCAACAAAAACTTTCATTCGCCAAAAAAATATCTTCTACACTTTGTTGTACACGGAGTGCCTTACATGTCTTGTCCTGTTTGTCTAAAATCGTTTGATATTATGACAAACTTAATACCACACGTGGCTCAACATGTTAAGCAGACTTACGTGAAGTTGAAAGTTATTGAGAATGCAGCAGAATCGAGAAATAGAAAGAAGAATAGCAAGGGGAAATACCAGTGTCAGGTTTGCAGGAGTATGGTAGAGGGGGACAATATATATGGGCATTGGGACACCCATTTCATAACCGGCTGGAAGAAACGGGATGATGAAGGTGTTCTGAATACCGCTCTGAGATCTGAAGGCTTAAAATTGGTTATAAGTAAGTAGTTATTTATTTGCTTTGAATGATGAAGCGAGCTTGCCCTTCGCCTGGTGGTAAGCGATACGACCATAAACTGTAGAAACATCATCAAACTTGAATTATATAGTATTGTTTGGTATTCCACTGCGCTCGCCGTCCTGAGACATGAGATGTTAAGTGTTATAATATCTAATAGTTACACTGGTTACAATACATCAAGGTTTTGGATGGTGTTTCTACTATTCATGATTACGTATCGCGTACCATGAGGCGAACGGCAAGCTCGTCTCGTCATTCAAAAGCAATAAAAAAGTCTAACGTGGTTTTATAAATGATAAATGCTAGCGGAAGTCAATTTCAAGTCATTGCTAATCCATACTTCTATAAATGGCGTCTTGTTTTTCAGAAAATTTATTGCAAAGCGGAAAGGAAATGAAGAAGAAAGATTGCGTGATATGTTTGCGACATTTTGAACGTAAAAACGATTGCAAAAGGCATCTGATCGAGCATCTATTGACGGACGCGTATTGCAACAGACCCGTATATGGAGGACTGAGGTGAGTGTACACAGGGTCATTTTGACATTGCGTTACTAAATTGAACCACATACTCGTCTTCACCTTTGCTGACATTTTGCCAAGTATAGCAAATATTTCCACAGAAAAATCCGGTTTTGCTTTTCTGATTTTTCAGTCATTATAATAATAATATCAGCCTTGTATTATATACTTGCCCACTGCTGAGCACGGGCCTCCTCTACTACTGAGAGGGATTAGGCCTTAGTCCACCACGCTGTAGTGCGGATTGGTAGACTTCACACATCATCGAAATTCCTATAGAGAACTTCTCAGATGTGCAGGTTTCCTCACGATGTTTTTCCTTCACCGTTAAAGCGAACGATAATTCACAAAGAATATACACATGATTTTAGAAAAGTCAGAGGTGTGTGCCCTTGGGATTTGAACCTGCGGACATTCGTCTCGGCAGTCCGTTCCACATCCAACTAGGCTATCGCCGCTTCAGTTTCGAGTTGAAACTGATGGAATATAAATAATGTATAACATTTTACAGGTTCAAATTAATTATTTGATTTGATTTCAATAATGCTCAATGTGACTGCCTCTGTGGCGTAGTTGTACATGCGCGGTACGGCAGCGCTCTGAGGTACTGTGTTCGATTCTCGGGTCATGCAAAGTGATATTTCGGTTTTTCTGCTCAGTATCAGCCTGGAGTCTAGAATTTGTGTCTCCTATCAAATTGTAGGACAGCACACACGGGGCAAAAATTGGGTACCCTGGTAACGCCTCTGCATAATAAATGCGTGATGGCGTGGGTACTCTTCTCTTCCAAATTAGCTCCAAAAATAACTTTGGTGCCACATTGACGTGTATTGCTTACTATACTGTAAACAAAGCTTTGACATAAATAACCATCTAATTAATTTCCAGATGTCAAATATGCTTCGAATCGTTCCAACGGCCTGACAGATACAAACTGCACATGAGGGACCACGGGTCTCTCCCTGTCTACAGATGTGACATATGTGACCGCGCGTTCAGCGACTCGAGCAACTTCACAAAACACAAGAAAGTACATAATCTTCAAGTGGTCGTCTGTGATGTGTGCAGCAAGAAGTTTCAGTCGAAATTGTCTTTGACCAAGCATTTGGAGGTGTGTATGTTTTGAAAAAAGCCTAGTGTGTGGAATGAACTGTTGAAGAATGTCCGCAGGTTCAAAACCAAAACTGATTTTTCTAAATTATGTGTGTATTTGTTAAAAATTCATGATTGATTGATTTAACTGTGAAGGAAAATGTTGTGAAGAAACCTGCATCTGTAAAGTTCTCTATAGGAATTTTTGAGGGTGTGTGAAGTCTGTCCGCACTACAGCGTGGTGGACTAAGGCCTAATCTCTCAGTAGTAGAGGAGGCCCGCAGTGGGACAGTATATAATACAGGGCTGATATTATTGTATATGTTTTACAGAGATAGCCTAGTTTAGGGATTGCGAACCACCGACTTGCGTGCCAGTGGATTTGGGTAGTTGACAACTTTGTTAAAATACGTTTATCAAAAATGATTTTTATCCAAAACCTATCGGAAAATGATTTTTTAAAATCCACTCAATAATAGATAAAGCCGAATTCACATTTGACTGACGTGACGTGTCGCATCAGTAAGGTCGGTTTCATACATTTAATGTGGTTGCGTGCGTTCTCTGATGCGCTGTGTTGTGCCAGCCTGCGTTAGAGCCACAAGTATGGAGGACGAGCTAATCAATACGTACAATACAAAACAATTTATGATTCTAAATGTAAACAATATAAGAATTAAGATATTAGAGCAGCTATTTGGCAGGATATAGGAGAAAAGATTATTTATTTTAATTATTGCAAATCTTCATGATTTGCGAATGTGTAATCTCTCCGCCAGCCAAGACGGAACTGATTAAAAAATACGTCATAAAGCGTCATAATGCGTGTATAGATGTGAACAGTAGCCATCACGGCAGAGAGCTTCACGACACAACACGTTAGAAATAGTGGCTTAATTTATAAAGTTTTGAATTGGGTTCAATTAGCAATAAACAATTACAGAAGTTTTGTTGTTATTTATTTAATATACATTTCTAGATTTTACATTTATGAGATTCGCCCTCAAAATTGCATATTCAATTACAAATATATTTTTCAGATGCACAAAACAACAGAGCCGATAACCTGTCCAGTGTGTTTCCGAGTGTCGCACACCGAATCAGCATACAGAAAACACGTCAAACGCTTCCATGATCGCGTCGTCATCAAATTCAAATGTCATTACTGCGGCAAGAAATTCGACAGCATCAGAGAGAAATGGGACCACCTCTGGCTGGCGCATAAGGAGAGGAAGCACAAGGCCGACTGTCCCATTTGTAAGAAGCAGTTCAGGAAAGACCAAGACGTGAGGACGCATATGATGCTGGCTCACGCGATTGTTAAGAAGGGTAAGAAAAAACCAGTGAAGAAGGATGATATCGAACAATTTTTGAAGGACAATCCACCGTTGGAGGAAACACTTATTGTGTACGAATGAGAGGGGATCTTTTTAATTCGGAACACATGATCAGCCTTTTAGAAGGTAGAAGGCGCGACTAGTAAATTGATGTTTGATTGGTCGACAGGCCATGGTCACTCGGCCAATCAGAGCAATGCGTCGGTCACGAGTTACTCTTTTGACTTATCACATCACAGCATCGGTAACGTGCAAGTCTCTCGACCAATGACAGCAATGCGTTTGTCACGTGGTCGTCTCTCGGCCAATCACGGCAATGCGTTGGTCACGTGCGTGTCTCTAGACCAATCAGAACACTGCGTCAGTCACGTGTTACTTTCTCGGCCAATCACAATGAAACGAGACGGATTTGTGAGATTTTTGGCCTACTTTAAGCATATGACGGTATATCCGGTAGTTACAAACGATTATTTATAACAATACTTATTTTAACATCATCTATAATGAATTTTTCAGTGCGCGAGAATTTTATTTATTGTTATTGTTTTAAAATGCTGCGGAGATGACCTGACTTAGGTTGGTGCAGTCAATCAAATGATCGACGAGCTGCCTCACGCGCAAGCCGTACTTTCGACGAGTGAGAGACAGATCATTTAAAATATCTCCGTTGATATTGGCTAGAGTAGCCGAAATTCGGCTACCAAGGAATCAATCATAAAGAGAGGTGCCTTCTTTCTTTAATTCAGAAGCAAGTTTGTGATATACAATATAAAAAGTTTTATATTGAATTACTTATATTTCGCTGGCTCACTTACATTATATTTATGTTATAAAAATTGTCATTTTAATCTAAATTGCCACTACTATCTCTACAAGAATCCGGCGCAGCGACATCAAAATTTCAGTCAGAAATACTCTCACGCGCATGCTATATTCACAATAAACAAATAACTAAAAAATTTTAAAAAGTAAAACTGGATTTTTTTGTGGAAATATTCGTTATTAATGTATGATTTTTGGCATAATCTTAACAAAGGTAACGATTATGTGGTTTCATTTAGTAACGCAATGTCAAAATGACCCTGTATAATCTTGTAGTGAGCCAGCGATGTGTCAAATGCCTTTGTAAAACGTTAAGTCGTGACTTTGATATAACTCTGATATAGGCCACATATAGAAATTATATCGACGGTTCAAAAGGCTAATTGACTTAGCAACATTTTTTTTAGAAAAATTTTAACTACGTTTAAAAAACATAGAAAAAAAAATTTTAATATGTATGAAACTAGGTGTCGCTTTAATCAATTAGCATTTCAATTGTCGATATAATATATTAGAGTTAAATAAAATAAACATTGTCCATACAAATTAGCTTAAGTATTTTATGTTCCAGGCTGTATGATAAATTGCCTTTGCCTAAGTAATAATCGATTTTGACAAAATAGAATCCCATATTTCCTATAAAATAGACTGAATTTAATAATTTTTCAAAAGTAGGATATGAAATGCATAATTAGAATACTAGATATTTCTGATATAAATTCACCCTCTTATTCTTAGACGTTATTTATCTAAGGACGGAGCATTGCTGTGATAACAAGTCTGTTTCTCAGTGCTGACGGCATGGCAGCCTTCGCAGTGCGTAGACATAGGACCGTTGTGATTGGCTAATATTGAGATACAACTTGAACCTAGTTGGCTGTCAGATAAACAAAGCTGAGAAACATACTTGTTATCACAGCAATGCTCTGTCCTTAGATAAATAACGTCTATGAATAAGGGGCTTAACTTTAATTATAAATTTTAATGCCTGAGTAGTTGGGGCAATTTTCTCGCCTCGCACGTGCGATTTTATCTAGTGATGTGCCAACTGGGGATAAACACAGCTCGAATTGAAATTCACGTAACTCGAGTTAACTGGGTAAAATGAAACTGAGTAATGATTTGTTTTGGGTTATTTTTACAAATATAATGACTCACCAATAATAAAGGAATTTATTTATTCATCATGTATTTATGTTTTATGTATTTAAGATTATCTTCGTAAAATAAATAAAGTAAGTATTTAAACTCGAGTTCAGGAGAATTCAACTCGACCTAAACCCAACCCAAGTTAACTCGAGTTGACACATCTCTAATTTTATCCTAAAAATAAAGAGAGAGACGCCTCAAGAAACTCCCTCCTTATTGAGACCTAAGTCACAAATATTAATAAAATTGTTTTTTCTGATGTTATCGCGGTTTTTTATATTACTAGCTGTGTCCGCGGCTTTGCTCGCGTGGAAATCAGCGTATCAAAGTGTTCCCGCGTAAATCCCGAACCACGAGATTTTTTCAACCACGCGACATGTTTAACAGTAATTATTTATTTAAGGACCTCTAACGAAGGATACACGGCATGTAATAAAACCAAGTCGAAGCATTTTTACAATTAGCAATTAGTAATCGTTATATTTCAATCAATTTACATAAAACCTTAATGTACTATTAATCTAAACCTTCCTCAATAATTGCACTATCTTTTATTTCACAAGTATGCGTGTGTTTTGCGTTACAATAAAATCAGTTTAAATTTTAAATTAATTTTATTACAAATGAAATTGTTATTGTTAAGTGCCTCTATCGCTTTTAATGTAACTTTAATAGAAAGTGTCCACTATATAATTTGGTGTTCCAAAGAGTTTTAAGATTATATATAGCGGACATTGGGAAGATTGTCATACAAACATTTTGCGCTTATGTGATGGTCACTCAATCTACAGTAATAGCAAAACATCAATGTAAAATACTTCATATTATTTCCATATGATTTGCACGTTTTTAATTCGATTAGCATATTTTCTGTCAATATATTATTTTTGTATTAATATCTAAGGACGCTGACATTTTGTCACACGGACATTTCAAACAAGACTTAGTACCAATCGGTAATAACTTTTGGAGCAAAAATTTGGTCCTGATGTCCGTCTATAACTAACTATATAGTTATGTCTTTGGTGTTACCAACGCACACTAATAAACACATTCTATAAACGTGCGCATGAGCATATGTTTGGCAGAAACGATAGATCGTACAAGCCAGGTCTTTAATTATGTTCTATATTTATTATTATATCGTCTAAGGATTTTATGCTTTTGAAATTAAATTGAAATTAAAGCATCAGTTATTGTGTCGTTAAAATGGCTTGAAAGGGGTGAAAAAGGAAATTACCAAAATTTTTATGTAATGGCTTTATGTAATAATTTTGTTTTTTCTTTTCACCCACACTGTTTTGGTGTTCAAGTTATAATGTTTATTGTAAATATTATCGTATTATTTTAATATGTTGTGATAATTGTAATCATAATGAATTTGTTATTAAAGAAATGTGATTTAATAAATTTTGTTTCCTTCGACTTCCCGTATGTACGCCTTCAATGAAACGTATGCTTATTGCTCAAGGCTGTTTGATCGGTGGAGGGCTTTAATAATGCTCTCTATGGCTATGCGTTCTTCATTCTTGATTTTTATCTTTGATATTTTTATTGCTTTGAATAACAAGACATACCGTTCTGATGGTATGCGACACGGCCGCCTATAAACAGTAGAAACACCAACGCCTTGAATTACGAAGAAACAAACATAATGAAGGTAGCTTGTGAAAGGCCGGTAAGTTAGCTAGGTTAGAGTTTTTATGTCCTCACCGGTGAGGATCGCGACACGCTCCTCCCTTTATTAAGATTATATACATCTTTTTTATATCTTTCCTGCCCGAGCTATGTTTTTGGTTACTTCAGTCTTTCATTTATCTTATGTCCAATATAAAGTCTTTAGTTATATAAGCGACATAATTTGAGTAATAATTAAATATTCCCATGTACCTTTACTTATTATAAGTGCAATTATGACCGCCTACGTGGTGAATAAAGCATTTTATTTTATTTAGTATGTAAAGGGTCAGTATGCTTGAGTATGAAAAAAACTGTTTACTTGCAGATTTGATGAATTAGACTGCCTCAAAATATTTGTATGGATACCACGCAAGTCTGCGCAGGGCATCAGATCCCCATCATGTACGCCTGAGTGGATTTTTAAAAATATTTTTCTCTTAGCAACTTAGTCTTACTTATAAAAATTACGCAAAGCTATGCTTAGTTAAAACACAAATTTACTTGATCAGCTGTAAGTCAAAACCCGCCATCTTGCCTCTTAAGGTTTAAACTAGGAACCGGTGATGTTTTTGACAGCTATTTAATGCTAAAACAAGTTCATAAGAAAGACTGTACCTAATGTCTACTCAAATTATATTGTTATTAAGAAACCATCACTGACTTTTGTAATAATAAAAAACAATGTATTTATGGATAATTGCATATATTTTTATAATATAAAATAGATACATTTCTTGAAATGTTTCATGAATGAAACCAATTCCATCGTATCTTGTCTAATAAAAATTAAATCGCCTACAAAAACAACTAAACATACGGAGCATCGCTATGACAGCAAGTTTGTTTCTTAGTGCTGACGGCATGGCAGCCTTCGCAGTGCGTAGACATAGGGGCGTTGTGATTGACTAATATTGAGATACAACTTGAATCTAGTTAGCTGTCAGATAAACAAAGCTGAGAAACAGACTTGTTATCACAGCAATGCTCCGTCCTTAGATAAATAACGTCTATGAATTAGGGGAATAGAATAATTAACTAGATATTTTGTTCTTATCTCTGCTGAACGAAAATTGCGTAAATAAGCACATTATTTCAACCAGTCTTTAGTATTATCACAGACCGAATCACAATTTCATTTTCCAATTCATTCTTATGTCCATTTAGAATGTTTTTATGTCCTAATATACTAAACTTAGTGTCGTATTAATAAATCAATCTCATGTTTGAGTAGGATCTCAAGTAGACAATAATTTATTGAACTGTAATAAACGAAGCTTAAGTGGTAATTTAAGTGCTTGTTCTCAGCCAAGTTAGCGTTTAATAAACAAAATCTGTAAAAATCCGTATGATACGACTTAAGATATTCTGTTTATAATAGCGTCTATTTTAAATGCTAATTTGAGAGCGTTTTGTGATGTATTTAAACATAAAAATATATAAAATTAAACATAATTTTATCACTTAAAATAAGTGAAAAATAATTCATTTTATATAATCAAGTTTCAATTAAACTTAGTTGAAATTCAAAAAATCACATATTTTTGTGATTGCACCCTTGGGTATGACAAAATATAATTTTATAATAAAAAAGCATACACAAACTTGATATAAAAAATACATTAAAAATATAAAATATGTTTTCAAATTACATTTAACCGTATTCAATAACCGATCCCAATGTCAATCTTCAATCCGTATTCTGAACGAACCAATCAAAATAACTCATTTGTAATGTCAAAAAACACTGCTGTGATTGGAGCGTTTTTTAAATATCGAAAGGGCACGGGCATCGCCAAGGATGGGGGTGGGGGGTCACGGATATGCAGGTGCCCCCCCTCCCTAGAGATTCTAAAAAAGTCGCACAAAAGAAAAGCAACCAAAGTCCTAAGTCTTTAACTCGACTTGCTTGATCGATCATTCCCGTACATCGAAACTCCATTGAATTCACCAATTCCATTCCTAATATTCCGTACGCTCAATTACGCTCTCCTCTGTCATTGTTAAAGCGGTAGTGGTGGAGGAACACGTGCTCTCGACTTTACCTACAATTCATACTTTTCTCATTCTTCATACAAACTTCCCCCCCCCCCCCCACTCCCCCCGGCCATCAGCTGGCGACGCACTTGACTATTGGAATCGTTTATTCAAAATGACGGGTAGATAATAAAAAGGCGCGACTAGTATGATCTTTATGCCAAAGAATAAAATCAAATGCTGATCGAATGATGATACACAATAAAAACTGTCATAGCGTGTATGAATTAATCAATCATAGCCGAATTTCTTTGGCGGCCAATCTCAACGGAGACCAGCCAGGAAATATTATAGTGTATAAGCGTGTGCAATACACAAGCACTCTCTGTTCCTTCTCATAGTCCGGTGAGACGACATGACTGGAGAGATCAGGACCAACGGCTTTACGTGACACAGAGATATCACACCAACTTATTCCGAACTGCGACTGAGTAATTTCTAAAATGGAATTTAAACCCAGTCACTATTATTTTGAACTAATCCGGGACTCGAACCCAGGACCTCAGCGTGGTAAACATACCTTGTACAATTAAAACTATGCCACCAAGGCAGTCATACATAAACTATGTTTAAGATTTAGTTGTGTGCGTGCATGAAATGGACTACTTATTAGTAACATTAACACATTTTTTCTTCACAGCAAGAAGCACTTAGCGTGGTATCTACATCGCACTCTTAATAAAATAATGACCTATTCCAAAATTGATAATTTGTGGCAGTCGTCGGAAAACTAATTTTTGTTTGCTACCTTTTTTTTAAGTTGCTATAAAATTGAGCTTATTAAAGATAGGTAAAAATGAAACCGCATGAAAAAAAGGGAAAAAACTAAAAGGTCGCAAACAGAAATTGGTTGTTTGACGATTCTCACAAATTGGCAATTTTGAAATAGGTCATTATTTCATTAAGAGTATGACATGGTCAAAGACTAATCAAACCCCAAACATTTCTTCTAACAGTTTTCTGTCAACTTTTCTCTTCACCGTCACTTCTTCTGCTGCCTCTAACTTCTTCTTCTTCGGTGAAGGAGTAAAGCTGAAATGAAGTACAATTGAATAAAATTCGTTGAACAATAACCCGAACATGAAAATTAAAAATATCGTATCTTTTAAAAATTGGAACAATTTTCTTGTACTGACAACATTACTTTTAAAAAGAAAAATAAATAAAATGCTTTATTCATGTCATGAGCAAACATAGTTGCGCTTATAATAAGTCAAGGTATATGAGAATAATTAATTATTACTTAGATAAAGTCGCGTAATTTATATAAACTAAAGAAAATTTATATTGGACATAAAATAAATTAAAAAGCGGTGATAGCCTAGTTGGGTGTGGAACGGACTGCCGAGACGAATGTCCGCAGGTTCAAATCCCAAGGGCACACACCTCTGACTTTTCTAAAATCATGTGTGTATTCTTTGTGAATTATCGTTCGCTTTAACGGTGAAGGGAAACATCGTGAGGAAACCTGTACATCTGAGAAGTTCTCTATAGGAACTTCGAAGGTGTGTGAAGTCTACCAATCCGCAATACAGCGTGGTGGACTAAGGCCTAATCCCTCTCAGTAGTAGAGGAGGCCCGTGCTCAGCAGTAGACAAGTATATAATACAGGGCTGATATTATTATTATTATAAAATAAATTCATGTCTAAAGGTAGCTAGTGAAAGGCTGGTAGGTTACTTAGGCTAGGGCTTTTATTGTCCTCACCGGTGAGGATCGCGACGCGTTTCTCCCTCATTGTTTATTTAAAAATACATATATACATCATTTTATTTTTTCTTTCCTGCCAGCCCGATTCGGTTTCTTTGTTTACTTTGTACTGTTTCATTTATTTTATGACCAATATAAAATGTCTGTAGTTATATAAGCTACTTAATTTAAGTAATAAATATTGTCATGTACCTCTTATAAGCGCTAGTATGTTCGCCTACGTGATGAATAAAGCAGTATTTATTATTAAATGTACCAACAATGAGTATTTCGATACCAACAATTAACACTACGCTAAATCTATTTTTGGCTAATTTCTGTTACAATGCAAAATTATTATTTCTTTATCATTTATAAGTTTACTAAAACTCTTTTTTGCTATAAAATGAAGAATACTTGTATTACACGAAACGCTTATTAAGAAATCTCTAGTATTATGAAATTTATCTTATTTTTAAAGTTGCCATTTTCAAGTTAGCATAGTGTTAATTGAAAACATTTCATTTTTTCAACATACTAAAATGTTTATATTTTATGAAACTAGAGCTTAAATTATGAAACCCATATTTTTTCTTTTTTCAAAACTCTGATATTTTCATTCATGATTTTCACTTTGAATTTTGTTTTATTCTGAAATGACGTAAGCACCAAATGACGTCATATATACGGCTCAAGACGTAATAACCTTTGCTTTGCAGTAAAAATGAAGTGATGTGACAGTTATTTTTGTTTCTCTCTCTCTCTTTGAAAGTGAAAGGTGAGACGTACCTATTGTAATATTGACATTGACAAACGGTGTCTTAGTTTTTTAAATAATTAGTAAGGTGGACCAAGGAACAACTTCATTCACCGTATGTATGACGTCATCAAGCATTTATCAATTTTTTATTTTTTTCTTCGAAATAAAGTATCAATATTATATAAAAAATACATAATCGAACTCAGAGAAGAAAAATTAATAAACGGTATTTTAATTTTAGGCACGTTTACATTTTAAAATTGTCAATGGCATCTGTCGGTTTGTTCATCTCACCTGTCCTTATAATTGGTTTCCTTGATTCTAGGAACATAGGGATTCGGAAATCCAATGATCTTCACTGGATCCAAATAATTTACGAAGTACAGCAATTCACTTCTACTACAATGCGTTGCGTACAATACTTTGATCACGTCTGGGCCAGAAATCTCGCAGGATTTTGTCTCTTCGTCATAATTCTTCCAAGATCTTGCTGAGAAAAACACCGATAGGTATCTGTTTTGTATGTTATTGTTATGTTTACAATCATTTTTATCCCATATCCGTCTACATAGATGTATTTTTGGATCATTGTCATCGTTTTTCAAGGCTGGGAGTAGATCTGGGAAACACCTGAAAGGAAATACACTTATGAATCAACGGAGATCAGCCTTGTAGGAGATATTATAGTGCACAAGTGTGTGCAATACACAATCACTCTCTGTTCCTTCTCATAGTCCGGTGAGAGGGCATCCGACAGGACCGGAGAGATCAGGCGCAGGAGATATTATAATGCACAAGTGTGTGCACTACACAGCACTCTGTTCATTCACCCTCATAGCCAACGCATTTACATTTGTCCGCCAAGAGTAGTCTGCTATCTGATTTGTTACCAAACATTTCAAAATGAATAGCTCAAAAATTCCTACAGGGGCCTTACTAGTTAACATCTTTATTAAGAACTATCTTTTGTATCTTGTAAGTAGCCTATAACCTTTCCAGACGAGAAAACCAATAAAATACAGACAGAAAAGGGGACTTTGTTTTATTATATTATATATATTACTCACTTATACAACTGCCATATACCCCCATCAACAGCCACTTTCTCCCCCAAACGCTTGTAAATTTTATTGAACACAAATTCATAACCATATTCCGCTGAAGTATGGATTGCTACTCTGTTATACTCATCCTCTTTCAACCATACATCAATATTCTCCAACATTTCTTCAACACTGTCGCTTCTTTTAGCAAATTCAGGATGGTCATGGTCTATAAATGTAGTGTCGACGTACATCACATCAATTTTAATCGGATCCCCCTTCTTGTGAAGTTGTAAGTATTTGTGAACGTCATTTTGGCGGATTCTAAAGTCTCCAGTGTATAGAATGGTCTTGTTTGGTATTCTGAATAGGAACATGACTGAGCCAATGCAGTGACCTGCGGGGATTAAGGTCACTTCAATGTGCTGATCGCCCACTGTTACTGTTGTGGTGCCTGCAAAATTAACATATACAGGGTCATTTCGATTGCGTTACTAAATGAAACCACATACTATCTACTTGAATCTACAATAAGTTACTTGAGCCATAGATGTAAAATAATAAAGTGTAAGTTTCAAACAAAATAAATGTTAATAAAAAGTAATTTTAATTTTACGCACCCTAATGTCACTACTACTACTCAAAGAGAATATGTTGAAGTGGTCACATCATACTTTCAGTCATAAATACACCCACACACACAGCATATTTATATTAAACTATAAAATGATAAAAAAATCATTAATGTAAAATCTGAATCTATACTATTATATAAAGCTGAAGAGTTTGTTTGTTTGTTTGTTTGAACGCGCTAATCTCAGGAACTACCGGTCCAAACTGAAAAATTCTTTTTGCGTTGGATAGCTCTTTATTCGTGGAGTGCTATAGGCTATATATCATCACGCTATACCCAATAGGAGCGGAGCAGTAATGGATAATCTCAGGAACTAGCGGTCCAAACTGAAAAATTCTTTTTGCGTTGGATAGCCCTTTGTTCGTGGAGTGCTATAGGCTATATATCATCACGCTATACCCAATAGGAGCGGAGCAGTAATGGCTAATCTCAGGAACTATCGGTTCAAACTGAAAAATAGTTTTTGTGTTGGATAGCCCTTTGTTCCTGGAGTGCTATAGGCCCATAGGGTATAATATCATCACGCTATGACCAATAGGAGTGGAGCAGTAATGAAACATGTTGCAAAAACGGGGAAAAATTATTAGTTTTGAGAGCTTCTGTTGCGTGCGCTGCGTAAACGGTTAAAGTTATGTAGCAATGATGTATGACGGGATTGTTCCTCTTAAAAATTTCTACAAAAATATATTATAAAATAAAGTCCCCCGCTGCATCTGTCTGTCTGAACGTGTTAAACTCAAAAACTACCCAACGTATTAAGATGAAATTTGGTATGGAGACAGTTTGAGACCCTGGGAAGAACATAGGCTCCCGGGAAACTACTACTTTTATAACGGAAAACTTTAGCCTGAAAAACTTTATAACGCGGGCGGAGCCGCGGGCAAAAGCTAGTTTTTGATAAAAGTATTCATTATTAATTGATGTTTTTTGGCACAATGTCCGCAAAGGTGAAAATGAGTATGTGGTTTCATTTAGTAACGCAATGTCAAAATGACCCTGTAGATATTCAAAGAGTTCTAAGATTATATAGAACGGACATTGGGAAGATTGTCATACAAAAATTTTGCACTTGTGTGATGGTTACTCAATGTAAAATACTTCATATTTTTTTACTATCGTGATTTTCATGTTTTTAATGCAAATATTAGCCTATTTTCTGTGAATTTATATATATACTAGCTTTTGCCCGCGGCTCCGCCCGCGTTATAAAGTTTTTCAGGCTAAAGTTTTCCGTTATAAAAGTAGTAGTTTCCGGGAGCCTATGTTCTTCCCAGGGTCTCAAACTGTTCCATACCAAATTTCATCTTAATATGTTGGGTAGTTTTGAGTTTAACACGTTCAGGCAGACAGATGCAGCGGGGGACTTTGTTTTACCCTTAACATTTTTTTTTACAAAAAAAAAAAATGTTAAGGGTGGACAACCCTTAACACTTAGGGGTATGAAAAATAGATGTTAGCCGATTCTCAGACCTACTGAATATGCATGCAAAATTTAGTTAAAATCGGTAAAGCCGTTTCAGAGGAGTACGGAGACAAACATTGTGACATGAGAATTTTATATATAAGATTATTTTTGTATTAATATCTATGGATGCTGACATCTTGTCACACAAACATTTCAAATAAGTCAGTGACTTATTACCAATTATTAATAACTTGAAGAAAAAATTTGGCACTTAAGTCCAGTCTATAACTAACTATATAGTTTACTGTCTTTGTATACATTGCATTATTAAATGAAGCCACATACTGGTCTGTGCCTCTCCTAATATAGCACAATTTTTTTTTGGAAAATTAGATAGAAAAAAAAAACAGCTAAAATATGTATTTTTAATCAGATAGCATAATTTAATGATTTCTTATGTTAACGCGAATGTTAGACATTGAAATAAAACTATTTTACGGATTTTACCAGTTTTTTTAATTCCAAATTTCTCTCTCGGGAGAGCATCAGACCATAATTCTACTATTTGTCACCACTTGCGACCTCAAAATCTCGTTAAAAATCTAAATTTTAACCTTTTTACGTGAATAACACTTACCGAGTTTCAAAGATTGTATAGAATCGCCAATTTCATAATTTCTCTTTTCTCTGCTTCATATATAACAATTTTCATGGACTCTTCAGTCATATATATTTTGGCGCCATTCCTGGCCATATCGTTAACCAATTTGAATCTATACAGGCCTTCTGTGTGATCGGTGTGACAATGACTTAAGAAATAAGCTTTTTTATTCGTATCCATGAAATTATCCACGAAAATATCTGGAATATCTTCTATGACACCACTAAAGGAGCTTCTCGAATACATTTTAAAAAAAGAACACTTAAAATCCCGCCAATTTTTTCACTTTACGTATTTCTATTCAATGCAATATGCACTCTAATATTGTGATATTTGCAAGCAGAGTAGGGGCACACTAGCTGATATTACGCAAAATGCATAAACTTGCAAAATGTACATAAATTCTACTTCTTTATATGATGGATGAACCACTTTATCTATGGGTGTTTTCGCTACTGTATGTAATAATAATACCGCATAAAAAAGTTACTAAAAAACCACAGGCATTGAAATACTCAAATGTATAATATAAAATTCCAGTACATAGAGCACTGCCTAACATAGACCGTAAACTTTCATCTATATTACTTTACTCTATGCCGTAAACTAAGTAGGTACCAATGATAAATTTATATTTAGTCATTGGTAGGTACTCACTTTTCATTTGTCAACTCAATAAATAAACATTGACAACTGATAATAGTCAAATTACCAGACTACAATCGTTAAAATTATACAGCCACGTGTACATAACAAAAATGATCTTACAAAAGTTTTGAAAATTATAAATTTTGAAAAACAATCGTAATATGTACTCATGAGCTGATAAAGTAGTTTGTAGTCGAAATTCGGCAACCACTTTCCCCGAGCACGGCTCTATGGCACGGCAGGGCACTATGATTTTACAACCACAAATCTGATACTAATACTTTTATTTATTTTCAAGGGGAAAATCTATTTTACAGTCCTCTAAACAAACATAACTGTGGCTTTTGCTTTTCAGAACAAATTAACCTTTTTAATCAAATTTAAAAAAGTGTTCTTCCACTGTAATTACGGTTTATACTAAAACAATATATCAGATAAATCAGTGCAAAATCAATTGAATGTTGTCAAGTCACTATTTTTAATAATTAGTGAACTACGTTACGTTAAGTTACGCTACGTATTGAAATACGTCTTTCAATTACTCCAGTTTATGTATTCCATTGTATGATTAGGCAACTCTGGACACTGCTTATCAGTGACAATTGACAATGGACATTTGAGGATATTCCAAAGATTCGCCGCCCAGTGGCTAGCGTTGACTATGTTCGAGAGAATCCAAGTAATTCGCCCTCTGCAAAACCATAGATTAAAGTATGTAAGATGGATCCACAACGCGCACTCGAATAAGATAGAGCTACCAGGCATTAAAACACTTAATCATTCCCTATGGGAGCAAGTTCCTGAGATAAAATTAAGCCTATATTTTAAGTTAGATCACTAGCAATATATCGGAGTAAACTACATTAAATTTTATTCAATTGCTTTAGCGTGACGCGTGTACAAACATAGAGACAGATAAACACCTTAAAATGTTGTTCTTATGGTTTCTGTTCCTCTTATACTGTACAGACATCCGCCTGTTACAATTTCATTACATATGTATGGAAGTGAGAAGAGTTTCATATCGTTATAGTGGAAGTTATTACAGAACATGATCTATGTGTTTACTACATTTCATCCAATTCTGTTGAGCTGTTTCTGAGTTTACTTCTATCAAACGTCCAAATATTTTCACAAGTAAGTTTAAACATAAATTCATGCCGCTACATCTGCATCTATTTCAAAAATATGTCCGACTTATCTAAAAGTGTTTCAACTAAAACATCATGAAATGTTATTGATTACCCTTAGCTTATACCCTGATTGATATGAAATTTGTCATAAAGATCATTATTGAAATTAGTGGCCGTTAGTCATAATATTAGCATATATAAGATAGTATCGCTAATATAATTATGTTGGATTTAAAAAACCGCAATATTCGAACTACGATCTCCATGTGAAGCTATTGATTTTAGTTAGTTTTCATTCCGTTTTAAATCCTTTCCGCGCAGATATACCTGTGTCATTTCCTTGGCATATCCAAATATATTTACAAATCTTTGGTGACAGATTTGATTAAAATTGTCAAATATGACAAATAAGACAAATATAATATTTATTTATTTTTATTTATCGCAATGTTTATTTTTAAAAACGTTCTTCTAATAAAATTACCTTTGTCAGACATGTAAAAAGTTATTTTTTCTTTAACCGGAAATGACTCACAACTGCGCATATAATAGTAATTTATTTTAAAGCAAACAATATTAAAACAAAAGAAATATTGTACTTGTGTAACATTATTTACTACTATTATTCATAATGATTTTATTAAAAGGATAAAGAAGAAATAATCAGCCTTGAAAATTTATGGATGCCAGCATTACATAATCACTTCGTGACGCTATAGAGGTCCTTATTGTCTATAGTATTTAAAAAGAGCAGTATAGCAACACTAAATATCGATTATAAATATAATAAGTTTTTAGCGTCCACATACAGTAAGAGCGATTGAATATTAGTTACAAGAATGTTTGGATACAAGAGTCTAATTGTAAACAGAAATAGGGTATAATTTTTGATAATTATTACAACGAAAACTATAACATTTCTAAATATGCATGATACGCATTACATTATAAATTTTATGAAAATTATAATCAAATTTTTTGATACAACAAATACATCTAAAATCATATTTTATTTCTTTGTAATAGTGTAAGTTACAAGTTTGCAATTTTTGTAAAATATTTACTAAAAAAATATTGTACTTAATTATAAATTAATATCATTTCATAAAATTTCGTTTTTTAAACAGTAATAATGTTTTAAAACTTGATGGCTGGGTCACAGGTAAGTATTTATTGAATCTAGAATCTCAAAAATAATTTATATAAAATTATGATCTAATGAAAAATAATAATTAGGTTACATCGAATGATTTTTCCATATCGATATTAATATTGTTCAGACACAAACAATGTTGCCAACATCTTTACCGCGCAAATTACATCACCATGTCATGGCAGACATTTGACGGCGTTTGCTAAAATTTTCGACTTTTCGTGACATGTACGTCATTACGACATTTGATTGATAAATTTCCAAAGGACCCATCAAAAATAGTTTGTTTGAAAGTTAGTTTACGCGCTAAATGTATTTGTTTTAATAAATTCTATATCGTATTACAATGTGATAGTATTCTAGCCATATTTGGTGACGCCGTTGCGATTAACCAAAATGAGCGATCAAAAGTGCGTGGTTGAAGGCTGCAATTTGGAATATGATGTGGTCTGCAGCTTTTCGTTCTATAAGTGAGTATTTTTGGTGTTTTATTTCGTTATTACGCCCTTTTTGTATAAGTGGCGTAATGGTGGTCGAAATCTATGGATGTCGCCGCGTGACCCCAGCAAGGTTTGTGAAGTTTCATTCGTAAACACACTGTTTTTTATACAATCTTGCTGTATGTTTATATTTCTGTTTATATCCAGTATTATTGTTGTGTGCGTGTCATTTTCTTGTATAATGGTTATTTGTTTTTCATAATTAGGCCAAAATATACTAAAAATCTACTTAGTTGAGGAAAAAACGGGTGTAGAGGTAAATTCGTATTAGAAAATTATTTTTTTATTACTAACAAAATATCTCAAAAAATTCCATGATTATATTATATCTAATTTTATTCATTTATTTATTATTTCATTATAAATAAGGTCACCTTTCTAGTAACAATTGTATACATAAACATAATACTTGCCTATCTATACAAATTATCATAAAAATAATATAAAGTATTGTTAGTATTATGAAACTATAGGATGTAACAAGTATGTGTTACACAGTATACAGGGTGGTTAAACTCAACATAGTGGTATATGTAATAGAAATTGAAATTTTAAATTTTCTTGTTATTAACAAGGTGAAGAGTATTATCGAAATCACTTCATAATTGGCAAAGATAAAGAATGTCAAAACAAACCATTTTACTGAAAATGGTAAAAAAAAGTGATAAACTTTTATGATGTAATTCAACATTCATAAGATGTGCAAAGTAAGATCACCTCTCGGAAGGCCATCATTAAGTTCTCTCTCACTTGATCTGATGGGGACTTAAATTTGTGCAGGATATTGCAATATGCCCACCATCTATCATATCTTAGGACAGAACGCATATGATGAAAAGTTGTTGCCTTGGTTGCCCATCTTCAGAATAATATGTGTGATTTTTTTGTCTGGATTTTTTTTTGTAAATCATTAGCAGCCTTGAAAACCAGCATCTACGATCCTTCTGTTAGTATTTATGGGCTTTGGACCTGAATAAACAAATGACCTACTTATTATCTGCCCTACATTACATACAAATACATATACTGAAAATAGAATTACTTATACATTTTCAAATATCATAATTAACATAATATACTTTTACGACAGATGTGATTTTGGTTAAAATAAAAAAAATCTACAGCTTTTTTTTATTAGTACATGGTAAAGTGACCGCACATGATAATAATTGTTGTGAGGTCCAATAGAATGTCAACTGATGACAGATGATTACCCCTCGACAGTCGACACAATTATGCCGGCCTGTTGGAATCGGATTTACACCGGCTGAATCTGGTACATAATACACTTATGTATGCCACTATGGAGTTTTTTAATAATTTTATATAGTGGTCGCTATTCAGCGAGATATAAAATATCTGTAGTCATGTTGCCATACACATACAAAAAAAAATATAAAATAGATCTAAGCATTTATTAACAACACTAAGTTTTATACACATTTGAAAACAGAAAATTTTTCTCTGTTTTTTTTCCTAGTATAATTTATTCGAAAAAAAAATATCGCTCAAGTCATTGACCCTGCTAACTGTACATACAGAAAAAACTACTGAACTGATTTTGAAAAATAAACACGGTACCAATCTAGGAATATATTCTTTTGAATAAAAAAAGATTTTTCCATATCAGTTAATAAATGACTGAGATTTGAGGTAATAAAAATAAAAAATTACACATCCAATAGAAAAACTCCCCTTTTCAACAAAGTCGGTTAAAAAAGTATGTATAACTGAAAATTACATAAAAAATGTAGTATTATGATGAATAATAATTATTGTGTTTTTGTTCCCAGCGCCAACATATCCTCTGATAATGAAGGTAAAAGACAGGAGTGGATCGACGGGGCCATGCATGAGCAGAGCGAGTGCCTGTGGCGGCACGTCAGCTTGCAGCTATGCGGGTTAGTGTTTTTTATTATTTTTATTTTGAATTTTTATTGATTTGAATCAGGGATGTTATGGATATGGATACGGATATAAATAAAATTATATCGGTTTCGGATACGGCTACGGATATGTAATTATTTCGGATTATCCGGTAGTTTCGGATAGTTTCGGTTACGGATATTAGATTAAAGTAAAATAAAAATATTATGTAATACAGTAGGGCGACGATTACTAACTATCGTTCGTCGTCATCGTCGATTATTAATTATAATCGATGAACTAATTGGGGGACATGGGTGTTCGGAAAACCTCTGTGTTTTAATTTGAGATGAAGTTTCAGTGAAGTAGTGCCACCACCTCTCCGTGAAAAGTTTTTATCACACTTTTGACATTTTGCAAAACTACCTTCAACTTGTTCAAAAAATGTCCAAATTAAATTACTTTGGACGCATTTTGTCCTTATAAATCAATTTAGTACGTAACACAACACTTTTCCTTCATTTTACTAAATTAAGTACCTACCTATTCTTAAATTAAAAAAAAATACTATTTATGAATGAGGTTAAGTATGTTATGATTAAAAATAACAAACAAACTATACAAAATTCACGTAGCGTGCGAGCGGTGAAACAAAAATCTGTAGTTATATATTATCCATAACTTATCCGAAACTTTATTAACGGATAAGGTTACGGTTATGGATATATTTTTATTTCGGATATCCGATAGTTCCGGTTACGGAGCTCCATAACATCCCTGCATTGAATGACGAGACGAGTTTGTGGCGGTACAATCAATGCATGCACCGCCATCTCGTCATCACCGGAACTGCAAGATGATCGATGCGTTGACATAACTGTAGTGATAACACACAGCAATCACGATAGATGGCGACTGACGATCCTGGATTGCGATGGCAAAATTTGCGCGACGCGTAGAATATAGTGTGATGTGGCGGTACAATTAGTAAACTCACCGCCATCTCGTCAACAGCAATAGAACTACGAGAAGACCGATGCCGTATTGACACAATTGTAGTGATTTATCGCATATCAATCACGCAAGATGGCGATAAACGATCCTGAATTGCAATTGCAGAATTTGCACGACGCGCTGCATATATACCACCTCCGAATAGGAACCGTCGGAGGGGCCGCGGCCGGTCACAAACATCTGCCTGACTGGAGATCTTCCCCTTCCATAGAGGAATGTAACCATCTGTTCCTTTACAGCGGTGTCCACTATACGTCGCTAAAGTTGTCCGCCTGATTGTAAGCGATACGACCGCCCACAAACAGTAGAAACACCAACACCTTGGATTACAAAGTATTGTTTGATATTCCACTGCGCTCGCCATCCTGAGACATGAGATGTTAATTATTATGTCCAGTAGTTACACTGGCTACAATGTCCTTCTAACACAACAGTGACTACATACGACGACTAAATACTACATACTGCATGGTGAAATGGCGGACTCTCACATATGAGATCTACCACCAGTGTGCACACGATGGTAAATGGAGTGGGGTCCAATACAATGTCAATGGCCATGTTTTAACACCTTGTGTATTGTGGTCGCTATGGGGGCGGATATAAAATATATCTTTAGTACAATGCCGAGGGGGGGGGGTGGTAAGGTTTTGATCAGTAAAGCATCTAATATCGTTTGATGTCAACAGCTACCACTTCGAGCTGGACAACCAGGGCCTCTGGATCGACTCTCCAATGCTCCCTGAACTGCTCACAGTCCAGGAGAAGGCGCCTGTGGTGGTGCAAACACCGGCAGATAAGAAAAGTGAGTATACTCAGAATTATTACATTAAATCTAAAGATGGCGTGTACTAGGTTTTGGAAGTAGACTAGAGATGAAACGGATATCCGGCATCTTGTGGCGTAAACTATCCGCCCGGATACCGGATATCTAGCTCCTATTCGCGTATCCGGCCGACCGGATACTGGACTAAAAAAACGAATTATCTTTAGGTAATTAAATTGATTTTAGTTATTAAAATTAAACTTTTTTTCGGATTATATCGCGGTTTTAATGTTTTACTTTTCTCTTGACGTTTCGAAGACTTTGCAGCGTTCATGGTCACGGGGCGGACAAAGGTGTTGGTTATCAAAAAAAAAATATATATATATAAATTCCGAAATTTAGTTTAATTTTAATGTCTAACATTCGCGTAAACATAAGATATTATTGTTTTTAATTATTAATAAGTATAATAGTAAGTGATTGAAAAGGGTCACAAGTCGTGTTCGACTAGCAATCATTGTTGTCACGTCAGGCTGGACTTATAGCTCTTTAAAGCGTATGTATAAAACATCTAGCAGAATCATACTCAGTCAAACACTCTTCACCATGTTAGCGCCACCAACATGAATGAGGAAATGTATTTTAATGCAGCCGAATATCCGGCTACAAGGCTGGCCGAATATCCGCTATCTGGTATCCGGATAAACTGCTATCCGTTGCATCTCTAGACTAGACACATATTCCTCCTATTATAAACGCGTTACAAATACCTTTACTTCGAAAAGCGAGCTTCAAAACGTCGCTCCGAAACGAAGAAACGACGAACTTCGGATTTAACTTACTACCAAATTACTTCGTCAACGTTATTTAGCTTACATTAGTGGTAGGAACCATTTTCCGTATATAATTTTTTGGAGAAAGCAGTGGAACTATATCCTCGTAGATGATTTTAAAAAAGGATAGTATAAGTTCTTACAAATACCATGAAATATTGCGATGAACGGATCGGATCCGTCTTCGGATCCGTAACACTTCGTAGTAACAAAACGTGTGATCCCTCATCAGAAACTAATGATTTCGTTTCTCGAAGTAGACCTTCTGTTCCATGGAACAAGTATTTGAGCTTAGATACTTGATTACTTGAATAGGTTAGTGGTACTGAGTCAAGGTATTCTTTACTCTTACTAATATTTGTTGTAACACCAGCATTATTTTATTCATTTAAACTTTATATACAGTAGATGTATTCGGGTAGACTTAATGCCTGTAGCATTTTGTAACAGTCAAATTTTGGGTGATGCTGAGATGAGACAATGTGGGTGTAAGTATGTAAAACATAAATAAGACAATACACACATTCTACATAAATACAGATATACTGTAAAATATATACTTAATATAAAAATATAACAATTTCCAGAGACTTTTTCAGTCACGTAATTATATATTTTTAGTATATTATCCCGGGGGAAAATGGAGCCTTCATTTTAAGTTGGATCTCTAGCAATACATCGGTGACAACAGCATTTAATATATTTGATTATGTTTGATTTTGTGCATTTCTTAATATGTAACCGCAATTTGTACATAAAACAAATTCTGTGAAAACAGCATTAAAATTGGATAAGAAATGAGGCAGTAATTCATATTTCAAATATTGTTACGTGCAGTAGTGAGCGCGGAGTGGGGATATCGCTCCATCTCTTTCTTTCGCACGCATCCTAATGCCCGATGACGTCACAAGCAAGTATTTCGATCGTTTTAGAGAGATCAGGCGCAGGATCAACGACATGACATTAGTGCTTTAGGCACGCCAACTGCTGTGAGCTGCATCTGAGTAATATTTACGATAGAATAACCCAGTCACAATTATTTTGGCCCGGGATTCGAACCCAGAACCTCAGCGCGGTAGTCGTACTTGTACCGTGAACAATTCCAACTACGACACAGAGGCAGTCATGCTAACTGTACCTAGCATGTGGCGAACGGATATCTCTCGTCATTTCATTTATTTAAAAACAGAGCTAGAAGAAGGAAGAATAATTCTCACAGTAAGTAAAGGAGACATGTGCAGTGAGACAGTATATAATACAGGGCTGATAATATTATCATATAAAGAGTTTGGTCGTAATTTCACGATCATGTCGCTCTGTACGTCGGTATTCACGTGTATTCACTCTCTTTTTAAGATTTGATTTGATTCCCTGTATAGGAGACATATAATTGGAATGTAGGATGTGAAGGAGCCACCAACTATTCATATTAATATCGGAAGTTAAGGGTTGACTCCACAAGATAGTGGTCGTATTGACACAAGGGAATAGATAACCTAAAAGGTTTTATTGTGTTGCTGACTGGTTGATATATTGAATGATAGAGAAATGTCACTTGTAATTTCGACGAATGAAGTAAATAATTTAACAATTAACAATAAAATTGTATGGAAAATGTTCGCTATTTTTCAATATCAAAATCCCAGATGATAGTAAAAAAAATGTATGCTCATAACGCTCTGAAGTGCGATATCAGCTGAGACACTCAAGTTACAACCAGCATCTTAATGTCGCCGGTATTTGATAAACATGAACAACATCTCAAACGGTATCCTAAGTGGCAGTATAAGATGGATCAAGGCAGCTGAGTTTTGGTTTCTGCGCGACTCAACTGACAACAGACGCTTAATTAACGGCTCAAGCTACGTTTATTCAATAGTTCGACATCTTAATCTTTTTTATTGCTTTGAATGACGAGTTTAGCTTGCCGTTCGCCTGATGGTAAGTAATAGGACCGCTTATAAACAGTAGAAATACCAACACCTTGAATTACAAAATATTGTTTGGTATTCCACTGCGCTCGCCATCCTGAGACATGAGATGATAAGTCTTATGTCCAGTAGTTACACTGGCTATAATATCCTCCAAACCGGAACACAACAGTGACTACACTGTGCTGCTTGACAGAAATAGACATTGCGGTGGTACCTACCCAGGACTCTCACATATGAGAGACCTACCACCGGTAGGCCTACTTAAGATTCTACTCAAGTTAGATCGGTTTATCAGCCCTAGGTCCTCGCTCGTAATAGGCAAGTAAAATTGTTTTAAAAAACATATTAAGTCGACACCACCTTAATAGGGCAAGTAGATTCTTTATCAATGACATATTTAAAATCAAAACAAATAAAAAACAATAATACATAGTAACAACGTAATTCAATTTGGGCAGTAATAAAATATTATTTTAAAATTTATATTTGGGCAATCAATTTATAACCCGCGCAGACTCGAACCAATATGCTAAACTATTGAGGTTTGATTCTCACGTTGATTAAATAATTGCAGGGCGCGGCGCGGGCACAACATATCAGAGTCTTTACGAAAAGTTCATTGATGGAGGCCCAAAAGGTACCGTCCTTTAGTACCTTATTTATACATAAAAATATTTTAGGTCAATAATAAATAATTTAACATGTAGTTAGATTCCATTTCAGTAAAGACAAGTGAGTTATTTTGATTTAAACGTTACGTTGTTTATGGTAAATCGAATTGGAATCGATTATTAGAAAATCGATTTAATTCATTCGTATTTTATTTAGTTTGATGTGTAAATTATCGTATGCAGTTAGAATGCGTTTTAAATCGATGGGTAATCTAGATTCGTAAATTAATATTTATATCGTAATTTATTTATTATAAAAGTAATTCAGTATCATCGATATACCTAGTCTTGCCATAAATATTGTAATAAAGAAAAAAGAAAATTGTTAACTGCAAATAACATTTATTACTTTTACAGTGTGTCAGTTTAATACATAAATATAAAACAATTAAAAATATAAAAGCTTATTCGAAGTGGTCTCCATTGGCTGCAATACAGTCCTTTAAACGATGAGGCCAGTTATCAATAGAAGCACGCACTCTTTCCATGGGAAAATTCTTCACTGCCAATCGTATAGATTGTTTTAGGGACTCCAAATTATCATGGCGTTTAGAGCAAGCTGTACTCTCTAAAACTGACCACAAATCATAATCCAGCGGATTAAGATCGGGACTAGACGACGGCCAGTCTTCAGCTCTGATGAAGTCCGAAACGTTCGATTCCAACCAAGACTGCGTGGACCGAGCTTTATGACCCGGCGCCGAGTCTTGCTGGAAGGACCATACTTGGTTATTGAACATGGTGATGTTAAGGGGCTTAACTACCTTCTCAAGAATGGTATCTTGATACACTTGTGCCGATGTTTTGATACCTTTTCACAAAAATATGGCTCAGTCACTCCTTCATAGCTAACACCCCACCAAACCATCACTGAAGTCGGATAATGTCCACGTTGCACTCTGTCGACTAATTGGGAAGCTTCCTTAGAGCTTTGAGCATAAATACGGTCATTTTGTTTGTTAAAATGTTGCTCAATTGTAAAAATTTTCTCATCCGTAAACAAAATTTTTCTGTGACCTCCCTTTGCGTACCGCTTCAGTAGTTGTTTCGATTTTACCACCCTATTCTTCTTTAAATTATCAGTTAAGAAATGGCCAGTGCGTCTCTTATAGGCTGCAAGTCCTAAGTCATCTTTTAAAATACGCGACATGGTTCTAGGTGCTATCTTCATTTCCCGAGATAAAATCTTTTGCTTTCGGACAGGATTTCTTCGAATTCTTTCCCTTACTGCTTTGACCACCTTTTTCGTACGAACACTACGTGGACGGCCAGATCTTTTCTGTCACAAACAGAGGAGGTCTCATTGTACCTATTAATAGCCCGGTACACAAACATTTTACTAATACCAAGTGTATGGAGAGTTTTAAAATTGCATTTGGCTCCATACCTACTTTGTGTAATGCTATCACAGCGATTCGGTTCTCTTTATCACCCCACACCATTTTAATATCGCAAAATATTTTACAATGTATTGGCGCCAAAATGAGAAAACACAATGAACAATCGTATAAAAATGACAGATTCGTAAATTAATATTTATATCGTAATTTATTTATTATAAAAGTAATTCAGTATCATCGATATATATGTACTTCGTACTACTAGATTTGGCGTTCCGAACATTCACTGTGTTCAACTGAATTGAACTGATATCCATTCAAACTGACTTAGTATGGTCAATATTCATAGCTTGTGGTTGTGAATGGAGTGGCGCTCATGATATAACTGGAGACTAAGTGTGTAAACCTGGATTTGAATAAAAAATATTAGTAAAATTACTAAAATTATTTGTTGTTCAAGTGAATAAATAGGTTATAACAGTGACGTTTTGCCATTTTAGTTCAGATATTGAACAAATAGTTTATATGGACGTTCGTGTCTATAGAATATACGTCAATGATCAGTACAATTAGTAATTAAAGAATCCCTTTCTAGCCGAATTTTGGCCACGGCTGCCAATCTCAACGGAGATCACGCAGGAGCTATTATAGTGCACAAGTGTGTGCAATACACAAGCACTCTCTGTTCCTTCTCATAGTCCAGTGAGACGGCAATAACAATCTAAAGTAGCACGTATATTAAAAAATAACGGCAGATAGGGCAGGGCACATAGCTCGCAGAACTGATGGCCGATGGGGCAAGAAGGTTCTGGAGCCGGCCACGAACTGGCAAGCTCAACAGACGTCCACTCACTAGGACAGATGAGCTTATGAAAGTAGCAGGAGGTCGCTGGATGCGGGCTTACAATAGGTCGATCTGAAAATCTTTGGGGGAGGACCATGTTCAGCAGGACTTCTTGCGGCTTATGATGTTGAATTGCAGATAGTAGTAGACTCAAAGAATATGGAAATTAAATCGGAAATATTAACTTTCGCTTGCGAGTCTGGTTGCATAGATGATTATAAAGTTGACACCAAAACACATTAGTTGTCCCATAATGACCAGTATTTTACACATTCGCTCCACGAGGCAATTCTTGTGCGCTTGGTCGTCACGCCAAATGCACGCCCGTGCTTGGACCTTTGTCGCGGCCCTAGGCACACAGTTCAATGCGTATACCTCTTGGTTGTATTACACATTGAAGCCTATAAGTGACCGCGAACATTTCCTCACCTACTTCACTCCGTCCATCCTGTTATTTCCTCTTCACCCCCCCCCCCCCTATATTTCTCCTTTTCCTCTCTTCCTCCAGCGCGTTAAGCCGAGGATTCGGTAGTATACCGTTCGCATGTTTCCCCCGATGTTGATTGCGGGGTTTATATAGAAAAAAAAAAAATGTACTTGAATAACAAGACCATGTTTCTCGCCTGATGTGATACGACCGTCCATAAACAGTAATACCATACAGGACTTAGTGGTGAAGGGTCCATATAACCCGTTTCCTTCTTCCGTTTATGTAGAATCTATCATTAGAACGATTTGCAGACAGCATTCATGCATTAGTACCTATATGTTGTGTCGGAGTACCTTTCGGAAAATTTCACCATTGGCCACTAGGACTTTGTGTTACAACCTTCGCGGCACTCTACGTTCGTCATGTTGAGTGTTACTCACACACAACATTTAAGAGTAAGAGTAATAGAGTATTAAGTATTTTTGGGTGTTTGTTGACTGCCTCGGTGGCGTAGTTGTACTGCGCGGTATGTCAGCGCTCAAGATTCTGGGTTCGGATGCCGGGTCGGACAAAGTGGTATTTGGGTTTTTCTGCTCAGTATCAACAAACACACACACACGCACGCATTTATCTCTGAAAGGGTATGCAGAGGCGCAACCAGGGCGCGCACTCTTCGCCAAGTATGTGCCGTCCCATGATGTTATAGGGGGCGAGCCTATTGCCTTATCGGGCACAAATTCTAGACTCCGGGCGGATACTGAGCAGAAAAACCTGTAGCGGCATATAGGTTGCCGCCGTTGTAGAGGAACAGATGGTTGCGTTCCTCTATGGAAGGGGAAGGTTCCCAGTTAAGCAGATGTTTGTGACCGGCCGTAGCGTCTCCGACAGTTCCTATTCGGAGGTGGTGTATATGCTGCACGTCGCGCAAATTGTGCAAGTGTAATCCAGAATCGTTTATCGCCATCTTGCGTGATTGCTATGCGATAAATCACTATAGTTGTGTCAATACCACATAGGTCTTCTCGAAGTTTCGCCGATGTTGACGAGATGGCGGTATGAATACTAATTGTACCGCTACAAACCCAAATATTACTTTGCCCGACCCGGTTGCGAATCCAGGACCTCAGGGCGCCGTCGTACCGCGCATACAGTACAACTACGCCACCGAGGCAGTCACTCAAGTTATTACTTAGTTACTAATACTTGTTACTCAAGTCTCTTAAACTCCATTGATTCAGGCTACAATCTCTTAACGGGAATACAACATGCTTGCGTGGTGTCAGAAATAAACATTACGGTGATACTTACAGACGAATTACTAACACAATTGCAGATGTTAAGACGAGTATGTGGTTTCATTTAGTAATGTCTGTAGTTATAATCGACTTAATTTGAGTAATAATTAAATATTCTCATGTACCTTGACGTGAAGTGCAACTATATTCGGCTACGTGATGAATAAAACATTTCATTATTTAAAAAAAAATGTATTTTCAAAATGTCCCTGTATACATAACATAAATTTCAACTCAAGCGCCAGATTAATCGATGTAACTCACTTCAGTCAGCATCTTAAGATCGCACACTTAACAATACATCTAATGATATTGATTTCAACAGCATGCCGAACGATATTTGGGTAATACATTAAGAAGTTAAAGAAAGCAATCACCTAAATCAAACTACCCAGTTACAGGTACCAACAACTAACGGTTGTTAGTTATTAAACCGAATCAAGTAACAACAGTCGATTGAGTGACAGCTCAAGTGTTATCAAATGATTACTTCAAATCGCACTCAAAGTTGACATTGGTTTGATATACGGCTCTGATTCTACATAGTTTAGACACGATCAAATACTTTAGCAGTCTAGTTTGTTGAATATCCAAGTTCGATATCTAGACAAATATCTATACCTTTTCAGCAGTTCCTGAAAATTTCTTTTACTAGGTTTTTTCATACGGGCACTGCGGTCAACTAACCAGGAGGGACATTTGTCGCGGCCCTAAGCACACAGTTAAGTGTGTATACCTTACGGTTGCCATTGAGGCCTATAAGGGCTCGCAAACATTTCTTGATCTTCTCCACTTGTCACATCCTAAGAGTATTTCTTGTGTCGCGGCCCTAGGCACACAGTTCAGTGTGTACACCTCATGGTCGTCAATTCAAATTGAGTCCTATAAGGGCTCGCCAACATTCCCTGGCCCTCTCCCCTCCTCCCATCCTAAGAGGTTTCCTTATATTTCCCCCACACTTCCTTACCAACTTTCCTCCAGGACCCTGCAGTGGCTAAGCGGAGAATTCCAGTATCTTGTTCGCACGTTTCCCCCGGTGTTGTCTGCAGGGTCCGATACCTTTTACCTTTATTTAAAATTATCACGTTGACAAAAATGTAAAAAACAATCATTAATGATTCCATCTTCATTTATTTTTTGGGAATTATTGTTTTTTTTTACTGAAAAACTCATTATGTGATCCACTGTCGAGGGGTAATCATCTCTCGTCAGTCGACCTTCTATTGGACCCCACTCCTTATCATCAGGTGTAGGTCACTATGCCGTCCACATATAAAGAACCTTGCAATAATGAACCAGAGAAATGTAACCGCCAGCAAACTTTTACATATATAATTATGTCTTGTCAACAGTGGCCGAAGTGATTCGAATGGACCACAATTACAGCCAGGAACCTCCTGCCAAAGAGGCCCAGGACAATGTCTCCAGGCTCAACGTGAGACAGTTGGTGGACACTCTTGGATACTTGTGAGTAGTAATGTCTTAAATGGTTATAAGTTTGAAAAAAAATTTTTTTTTTAAAAAACATGTCGACGGTTGAAAGTCTAATTGACTTGAGCGACATTTTATTGGGACACCAAGTTTTATACATATTTAAAATCGTTTTTTTCTATAGTTTTTTTTGAAGTAGTTTAAATTTTTCGAAAAAAAAATGTCGCTTAAATCAATGGATATAAGTTTGAAAAAAAATATATATCGACGTAAGCGCCATTTTTTTGCGACACCAAGTTTGATACATACTTAATTTTTTTTTATACTAGGTTAAATTTTTTGAAAAAAAAAATGGCGCTTAAGAAAAAATGACCTTTAAGGTGGTAGCTCAAGGTCCATTTTCATACATTTTGTTTCGGCTTTAATCTGGGTAACTAAACAAGTATTGGCAAGTAAAGAATTTAAATTCACGTCTAGTTAGTGATTAGTTCTCGCAGTTGAGAAGAAAACGTAAAATAATTAATAATCATGGATATTTCGGCCTTTAAAATTTAATATGACGAAATTTTAAAGGCCGAAATATCCATGATTATTAATTATTTTTACGTTTTTCTTTCAACTGCGAGAACTAATCACTAACTAGACGTGAATTTAAATTATTTACTTGCCAATACTTGTTTAGTTACCCAGATTAAAGCCGAAACAAAATGTATGAAAATGGACCTTGAGCTACCACCTTAAATTAAACTAATTTTCCGGATTCTATCGCGGTTTTTTGTTTTTTATTTTTCTCCCGACGTTTCGAAGACTGCAGCCTTCATGGTCACGGGGGGGACTGAGGTGTTGTTCATCCGCAAAGTCAAAGTGACAATATCTACCTACATTTTACAATTATATAACTTTTTTTAAAAAAAAATATAGCTTTTGGTGGTCCGATCTACGCAAAAGCTAAAAAAAAAATTCGTAATAAAAAACAAAGCCCATCATGCATTTGTACCCGAAGGGGGTATGCAGAGGCGCAATGAGGACACCCACTTTTCGCTAACTGCGCTACGTCCCATGATGTGATAGGGGGCGAGCCTATCGCCATATCGAGCATAAAGACTCTGGGTTAATACTGAGCAGAAAAATATCACTGCCCGACCCGAGAATCGAACCCAGGACCTCAGAGCGCTGTCGTACAGCGCATGCAGTACAACTACGCCACCGAGACAGTCAATATTTCGTACAACGACTACGTACATTTATTATAAGAAACTAGTTGACCCCACAGACATCCTGTCTTAACTATGGATGCACGCGCGCATTCTGTCGATCGCTGACAGTTATTTCAAGCCACTGACAGTTATGTAACATTAATATTAAGTTTTCTTAATTTTTCTAATTTTCCGCGTAATTTTTTGAATTAATCTTTCATAAGATCCTTGCCCTGACAATAACAAACACAACAAAAAAAAATTAGTGAAATAGGTCCAGCCGTTCACGCGTGATGGCGTGACCAAGGGAAATAGGGATTCATTTATATATATATAGATACTCATTAGTAAGATAAGTAAGATTAATGTAACACCTTGTATAAGATCTAAATATTACTACAGATCGTTGAAGAACCTGCAACGCAAGCAGCTCTGGGTTGTTAAAGTGGAGACGGATAAAGCAGAGGCTTCTATCACTCAGTCGGAGCAGGTCATCACCAAAATGGCAGATCCGAAGCAGATGATAGAGGTAAGCATCATCGGTGTGCATCACTAAGTCTAATTGCCTGATTAATTCCATCATCATGATGACTATCATCATCAGCCCGTTGCAGTCCACTGCTGGGTATAGGCCTCTCCCAAGGTACCACAGAGCCTGGTCTGCTGTTTAATCTATACTATTATATAAAGCTAAAGAGCTTAGCAGTGGACAGTATACAGGGACATTTTCACGTTGCGTTAATAAATGAAACCACATAATCGTCTTCACCTTTGCTGACATCATCCATTAATAATGAATATTTTCACCAAAAATCCTGGTTTCACTTTCTGATTTTTTGATCATTTTGTAGTTTAATACGAATATGGCGTGCGTGAGTGTATTTCTGACTGAAAGTGCGATGTTGCAGCGATGAATTCTCTTAGAGTAGTAGTAGTGGCATTAGGGCGCGTCAAATTAAAATTACTTTTTATTAATATTTATTTTGTTCGAAATTTACACATTTTTTGTTTTACATCTACGGCTCAAGTAACTTGTTGTTAAGTTTTATCCAAGTAGATAAGCACGTGGTTTCATTTAGTAAGTTAAAATGACTATATAATACAGAGCTGCTATCATTATTAACACATGATATTTCTTCCCAGATCATCCCCCCAAACATCGACATCCGAGCAACCGGCCAACGAAGTCTTACAAATAATGGAAGACTCGACAATATCCGACAACTTCATCTACGAAATAGCCGAAGAACAAGAGATAACAATGGAAGAAGTAAAGGAGATCCCCGCAGCCGACAACAAAGAGTGGATAGTCAACATCCTGCCAGAGGAATCTAAGCCCAAATACGCCTACATAAAGCACTGCAATACCGGCAAAAAGAAACGACATTTCACCTCAGACATGAACGAGATCACTCTGCAAGGGGATTTTGAAAATTATTACATATTACCCGACGTGGATCCGTCAGTTGGTGTTGAGATAACGACGAGCTACGAGCCAGAAAACTATATAGTTGAAGAATACCAACATTTGGTGTTGGACGAGCGTCCGAAGAAGCGATCTAAAGATGATAAGAAGAAGCGAAAGCGATTATCGTCAGGTAGAGAACAGAAAAGCGATTCGCCTGATTGGGTGATCCAGAATTCGTATGATGATGACGATTTTGAGGATAAACGTGCCGCGTCCAGGGTGAGACGGAAAAATAAGAAATATTTAGGTTATGATTTTGTCACCTAATTTTGTGTTTTTTGGACTACCAAGATCTTTATGGTTTACTGTATTTTACAATGACTTTGTTTAAGGTCATTTTGATATTGAGTTGATAAATGGAATTATATACATGTCTTGAAAACATTGCAATAAGTTACTCAAGCCATAGATTTGAAATGTAAAAGTGTAAAAATAAAATGGCAATGAAAAGTAATTTTAATTTTACACGCTAATGCAACTACTCTAAGAGAATTCGTCGCAGCAACATCACACTTTCAGTCAGAAATACACTCATGCACCATATTTGTACTAAACTACAAAATTATTGAAAAATCTGAAAACTAAAACCAGGATTTTTGGTGAAAATATTCGTTATTAATGTATGATTTTTGGCACAATGTCAGCAAAGGTGAAGACGAGTATGTGGTTTCATTTAGTAACGCAATGTCAAAATGACCCTGTATATGTCTGTTTAGAGTATAACTGTTGCGAAATTCAACCGTAATATAATACTATTAAAATTCAAATTATTATTATAGGGTATTTGACTATGTTTTTGTGCGTTTTTTAATGTGTAACAGCAATTAGTATAAAAAAAAGTCCTGTGAAAACAGCATTAAAATTCGATTAGAAATGAGGCAGTAATTCATATTTAAAATGTTACGTGCAAGAGTGTGTGAAGTGGGGATATCGCTCCATCTTTCTTTCGCACGCTTCGTAATGCCCGCTGACGTCACATGCAAGTATTTTGTCTCTTTTCTGTTTTTTGACAGTTACCCCTACCTAATTTCAATGGCTTGTAACTTATATTTTTCATCAGATTTCAATGATTTCTGTTTTAGATTATACGACGTACATATTTTATCAAAGTTATAAAATGTCAAATACTCTATTACTTACGCCTTTGTAATAGTTAACAGACACTACTGTGGCTATTTCTTGGTAAATTAATGAGTAAAATATACATATTTATATGCGCGTGAGAAAAGCTCTTAGCCCGATAATAAAGTTTAAAATCGCATAAAATATCTATTTTATAGCAATGTTTTTAGCAATATTTATTGTTTCACAATAAATTATTGGATAACATCAATAAAAAAGGCTTTATATATAAAACAATGTAAAAATAAGAACCTTCTGTTTTTAAAATCGGTTAAAAATAATAATTAGAAACTTATTTTATTTATTTTAATCGTGTAATGTCATTATTAATATGAAAGATCTTGGTAGTTGGTAATTTCAATTATTGAAGGGATATCAAGTCATATATAGATATCAAATTATATGGTGTTATGGTATTTTTGTGAATTTTATTTGTAACACTAATGTGGGACGAAAACACCATTGGTTTGAGTGTATTTGTGCATCTGCCTACCCTTTCGGGGTTCAGGCTATATGTAAAGTTAGAAAATTTCGAGTAATTTCCTTGATATCCCATTTTCGCTATAAAAATAGCTTTTTTGTGGTAAATTTCTTGCTTTTTTATGGTCATTTTCGGGTTTCTAGCTCCTAATATATGAACCCGTCTACGATCAGAATATTAATAAAAAAATAATGTCTACCTTAAAAGGTATAATTTTTTTTCAACTATAAAATTCCAAAAAACGGAAAAAGTCTTAGCAATGCACTCATTAGCTGAAAAATTAGGAAAAAATTGTTTTTTTAATAAAAAAAAATAAGTTGAAAATCAAATATCGATAAAATATATCTGCAATATAATGTTTTTAGTTGTATTTTTTTTTTGTAAATTTTAAACCTTAGTTTATATGGATTAAAAGTTTATGTTAGCGCCAATCGGGTGAAGTTAGCCACGAGATTAGAAGCGGAAGTGGCTAAGTTCAAGCCGGAAGGTTGTTGACAACGGTGGGAGTCATAATTTTGAGGGCAGTCGGTGAAATTCTAGTTTTTAACAACCTTAACCATTATGGTACTCTGATTGTATTTTCAGGTGAATTATTCATAGGAAGTATTAAGAATTTATTTCCTAGATAATAATCAAAGGATGCAACAAAGATAAACGATATAGTTAGTTATAGAGCGGGCATTAGGACCAATTTGTGCTCCAAAAGTTATTACCAATTGGTAATAAGTCTTGTTTGAAATGTCCGTGTGACGTCACAGCGTCCTTAGATATTAATACAAAAATAATATATTTACAGAAAAACGTGCAAATAATATATGAAAAATGTGAAGTATTTTACATTGATGTTTTGCTATTACTGTAGATTGAGTAACCATCACATAAGCGCAAAATGTTTGTATGACAAGTACCCAATGTCCGCTCTATATAAACTTAGAATTTTTTGACCATGAATGATCATCTGTAGGATAAAAATGTTCATGCCAGTTTACAAATCTCGTATTTGGTATGCGTAAAAAAATATCCTCCTTATTAATAGACGTTTTTTATCTTGGACGGAGCATTGCTGTGATAAGTGTGAAGTCTGTTTCTCAGCTTTGTTAATCTGACAGCCAACTAGATTCAAGTTGTATCTCAATATTAGCCAATCACAACGGCCCTACGTCTACGCACTGCGAAGGCTGCCATGCCGTCAGCACTGAGAAACAGACTTGTTATCACAGCAATGCTCCGTCCTTAGATAAATAACGTCCATGAATAAGCTGGTAAGTGTTGAATATTTCAACGCCAAGAGGTTTAGGAAGTACTTTCTATATATTAACATTGTCAGAATCTTTGCTTACAGCGAAAACCGGCCTTGATGTAATCATTTTGCTGTTTAATACTAAAAGAGGATAGTCCTAGAATTTCACTGATCACTCCATAGTTTGTATCAGCGATTGACTTCTAAATACTACCGTAATGCCTTTGTTATGCTTAAATCAGTTTTAAAATGAATTAATAACCAATAGATGGCATTTCATCGAGTCGTTCGAAGGACCAAAATGGCGGACGTTGATTAGAGAACTCGAAGAGTTTTATATCGCGACTCCTAGCGGTGACTAGTCGACGTTAACCATTGCATTACTGTTACAATTATATATGTAAAAGTTTTTTAAACATCCATATATATAAATAATTTGACGCCTCAATGGCTCCTAAGTAAACGTATCTGGAAAAATTGCGACATTCACATTTTAGCGTTTCGTTATTAGATACTGTTTACTACCAAACCTATTTAATTCAAAAGTTAATAAACGAAAAACACTTCATTAACAATCATTTACTAACTTTTTTGTGTTTTGTTAGTAAACAGTAAATAATGAAACATTAAAAATGTGAAAAGCTATTTTTTCAGATATGATAGTTTACTTAGTAGCCATTGTCCTGTATTTATATACTGTTAGGAGGTTCAGTGCACCATAGAGTCGTCAATTTCATAGTTCTCTTTAGTTTTGTTTATCTGAAAGCCAAGTAAAGTCCTATATCAATAGTAGCCTGCGTCTACGCACTGCGACATGCCGAAAGCATACTTCGCATTGACGTATATTCTATAGATATGAACGTCCGTATAAGCTATCTGTTCAAAATCTGAACTAAAATGGCAACTAAAACGTCACTGTTGTAACCTATTTATTCACATGAACAAATAATTTTACTTATTTGACTAACATTTTTGTTCACATCACTTGGCGAAAAGTGGGTACTCTGGTTGCGCCTCTGCATACCTCTTCGGGGATAAATGCGTGATGTGTGCGCCTGGTAGAAGCCAGTATATGTGATGCGCCATCTATTGGTTATATTTTGCATATAAATGCGTTTGACTGTATTTTAATGTCCAAAAATTGTGTTTATGTTTACAATACATTGAAGTATGTTAAATTGTGTTTTATTTTATCCTAATCTATTATGATATTGAATTACACTGGTGGTAGGTCTCTCATATGTGAGAGTTCTGGGTAGTACCGCCGCTATGTCTATTTCTGTCAATCAGCAGTGTGTAGTCACTGTTGTGTTTCCGTTTGAAGGGTATTGTAGCCAGTGTAACTACTGGACATAAGACTTAACATCTCATGTCTCAGGATGGCGAGCGCTGAATACCAAACAATACTTTGTAATTCAAGGTGTTGATGTTTTTGTTTATGAATCGTATCGCTTACCCTCAGGCGAACGACAAGCTCGTCCCATCATTCAAAGCAATAAAAAAATACCTATTTCCCACGGAAGCAAAATCGTGATAAAACTTTATATATGTAATAAAATCCAAAGTATAGTCATCACTCTACGTTAACATTACCTGTCAATATTAGTACGTGGCGACGTCTGCGTTCAAGTCTTCTTTGTCGGTATCACTTCAGGTGTTCGTGACAAACTTTACAACACGCCACCACTCTTCTCTGATGGTATTCCTGGTACATTTATGTAGCGATTATGAGATATTTACTGCCGCTTTTATCGTTTAAGTCTGCTCTTAGTATATAATATAACCCAACCTATAACGTAGCATTCTCTTATGGCGTAGCATGGGTTGTTGCCGGCCGGAGCGCAGCCGATTCATCGTCATTTCAAAAAATTGGTTATACACGCACTTTCCCTAGGGCAATAGTCACTGGTATGCGACATATAACATACATAACTTGCTTTAACGGTGAAGGAAAATATCGTGAGGAAATTTGTATACCTGGATGTTTTCTATAGAAATTTTGAAGATATACAAGTCTGTCAAACTGCCCCAGTGGTGGATTAAGGCCTAACATCTCTAAGTAGAAGAGGCTCGTGCAGTAGGACAGTGTATAATACAGGGCTGATATTAATTATGATAGAAATTTAAGTCATTTTTTCAAAAATATATGTGTACTCCGTCGTCTATATCTCTATGCCTCTCTAGATGGAAACTTGTACTAGGCAGTATTGGGCTATGCGAGGTCTCTTGTATGCCACAGTTCAGTTTGTATTCACTGTACCATTATTGAGGGCAAAAAATCTCTGCTTCATTACAAGCTCCTTTATTATTACTTAGAAAAATAAGATTCAAAATTTTCATGTTTGTGTAAATTAGAAAGACGATTCCCGCTTTATTTATCTTTCGAATTATTGGATTTTTTTACCAAAAGAGATAAAATCATGTGATGTGTAGTATAATTCCATTTTTGCAAATACTTAACTTGGAGTTTTGTAAAAGTGAGCCAGCGACATGTTTATTTATCTTATCTACACTGCCGTGCTAAGCGCAAAAGCGGTATGTCAGGGAAATTTTATTTCGAGATAATCGAAGTTCTGTAAATATAGTTTTGTATATAAAACTGAGATAGAGAAACTATTTAAAGTATTTTTTTAACAAGTTCTAAACAAAATACCTTTATTTAGATAAGTTCATTGGATAGGTATTTCTTTAAGCTAAGTATCTGACGACAAAAAAATCAAGATTTAGATTTTTTTGAGATACCGCTTTTGAGCTTAGCACAGCAGTATAGGCAATAAAATATTTATTAAATAGTATAATAGAAAAAAAATCAACTACTTATTGATTAGCATAGTATCAACACATTGGTTCTGAACCTTCATAAATAAAAAACGCACTGGTTTTTATAATTAATTTATTTATCAATATAATAATATGTATATAATATATAAGTTACAGCCTTAAGGTACCGGCGCGGGGCCCGGACCCCCCGCCGCCTTACCGCCACTTACGCTAAGCATTCGTTTTTACAACACGTCCGGTCATTAGACCATTGTCCAGACACTGTTAAACACTTAACCTACACTTAATGATAATTTTTTGTGTTTTCATTTATACATTTCATCAACTCGAATCCAACCGACGCGCATTCAGGGAACACAGTTACATGATTTTTGGCAAACACTCACAATTTCAAACCAATTAACTTATCCAAAACTAAATTTATACATACAACCGTAGAAAAAGAAAACAATTTTTTACATCACTTAACGCTACTCTACAAGGCGAAACACAACATACTGACGAAAAACGGAACTTAAAAAAATTAATGACCACATAAAGGTTCCCCAAATCCGCGCCTGCGTACAATTAACATGTTTCAATGAATTGTACGTGGATTTGTTTTATGTTATGTGCAATATGTTTTGGAACCGCGCGCGAAACAAAATGTAAGCCACTGCTGCCAACGTATTTACAATTTTGCAAAATCCATTATTAAAAAAAAAGTTATTGCCATGTCTAAGTATTGTAGTTTGGAAGCAATGTTATTACAAATACCAAGTCGATTATTAAGGCAAGAGTGACTTGATTGAAAATTTTAAATAATTATATTCAAATAAAAAAGAGTTTGCATAATTTCACATCTATTGTTAATAAATCAATATTTTCTTCGTTAATAAAAATCTACTTATTTTGTTTTTATTTCAAACATTAATAAGGCAGTATTTATTTATGACAAAATTCACAAAATCGATTCAACACGCGATTCCGAAACAAACAAACTTCAACGCAACTAATATAATAAAAATTTAAAAATATCTTCACACTTACATACTAAAACTAATAATTCATGCTTACAAACGTCGATCCGAGTTTAACTGATCCATTATTACCAAACATCGACAATTAAACACGGATCGCGTATACCTTCATGCTATATTTGTGGTTCGAAGCTACGTTCACTGTCAATAATACGACATAAGTTGACAGAAATTGATTGAAAATAAACGGAACGTATGAAGGTGTTATGTTCAAAAAATGGCCATATGATTATAGTTTATTTTTGTTTTGAATCTGCTATTACTCGATATTGGCAAAATCACTGATAAACGATGGAAGCCATAATATAAAAGTTGGAGAATTTTATATCTTCTATTAATAATTGGAAATGACTAATAAATTGTAGCATTTTTATATGTCGCTGTTTTGCAGTCAATCCAAATCAAAATGACTAGTATGTCATTGTAGTTTCTACACCTTGTACACATAATTTTGAAGCAACAGTCCTCCGATGCGAAGTTACCCAACACACCCTATACTATATGACTTTTTCTAACATTTTAGATCACAACACCTCCATCCATTCAAGTTAAAATAAAATGCAGATTAAAATGTCTGTGTTGAAGCTGTAGGAAGTAATATACGGGCATTCTACGGCAGTTCTTATGAACGAGTCTATCTTCCAAACTCGACAAACCAATCAGTCATTTGTTTCATAAAACTTTGCTCTCATTGGCCAGTTTTGGCGACGGATCGAAAGAATTGGGATGGTTTTCTGAGAGCGGCGGTTACATACTTTAAATAATTTATTGAGTACTAGTTTGTATCTTATATTGATAAATATATCTTACGCTTTCAGATTTAATGTCAACCACATGAGTACTTCACTGTACATATTTTGTTTGAAATAACTAACCGTTAGTTGAAAAGTAGATTTTTTTATTTGATGTTTATTTTTGAACCTTCTGACAGATTGTCTAGATTTCATTGGAATATACTTCGTAAGTAATTCTATCATGCCCCGATGATTATTCTTAACCGAATTTCGACTATGGCGGCCATTCTCAAGGTGTTTTATATAGTGCACGAGTGTGTGCAATACACAAGCACTCTCTGTTCCTTTTCATAGTCCGGTGAGACGACACGACCGGAGAGAAATCAGCAGGACCAACGGCTCTACATGCTAACCATCCCCTAAAGCACATATACACACAATCTAATTTAACCAACCGCGTAACAAACAAAAAAATAATACATTTCCTAATATTGCGTCGTTATATCTTCGTTGAGGTCGAATGTTACAAAATGGTCAACCAAACCTGCCAACTTACGTTCAAATATTACTTATATCGTTATATTAAGGCTCAAATTTCATCGCGCAAAAGCAACATTTAACTATAAGATTTTGTTATACTTAATTTGACTCATTTTAAATACGATTTTATCGGCAGTTCACGATTATCGTTTTCGCCGACGTTTCCCTAACTTGGACGCGACATTCAACGCACCTTGGGGAAATATTACTCCTTAGGGACCGTTCAAGTATTACGTAACGCAATTTTCGAAGATTTTTGAACCACCTCCGCCACTGTAACGCGCCGTAACGTTTTCCCGAACGCGCCCGCCCCCTGCCAAAAGTTACGTAACTCTAAATTATTATTTTTTTCTAATTCTTGCAATTATGTTGAGCAAAGTATCAAACAGTCGCTATTTACCTTTGCTACTGTTTAAACACTTAAAGCATCTCAATGTTTGCCGGCAAACATGACAGCTACATGACATTACTCGTGTCACGGAAAAATAACCTTATTATGTAGTATATAAGGTTATATTCCCGTGACACACGTAAATGTCAATGTAGCTGTCATGTTTGCCGGCAAACATTGAGATGCCTCAAGGGTTGATGAGGGAGATGCTTAAAATAACAATGTAACATAACGCTTTGTCCGACCCACCTCCCGCGCCTGTAACATCGTAACGTTTTACAAGAGCCCCCCTCCCTTCCAAATTGCGTTACTTAACACTTGAACGGCACCTTATTTATACCTCATTATCGTCGCCCAAGTTAGGGACAGGTTGGTGAAAGGGCTTTTTTTTCACGACACACACTTAACGCTGTATTGGCAGTATCATAAGCGCATTGTGGTTTTAAAACAATTTCATAAGGCATGTCTGATTAAGTCTTCATTACGTTTGGTCTGCTGTATTCGATTGCTTTATCACTCTTATAATGATTGAAATACGGTTTAGAATGGCAAGGCTTTTCGTAAATTGAATTAATACAGGTTGTTGCCAAAATAATTAGTATTTATTTAGCGTGGTTTAATTTTGATTCCTCATTTTTGCAACATCCTGTATTGGGTCATGCAGATTAGACAACATTATTGACAGTTCAAGAAGCTAAGCATGTATTTGAAAAACAAACGAAACTACAACCGACCTTTTTTCAATACGATAAATCGTACGACAAAATCGTATGCTAAGTCAGTTTTTTAGGCATCCAAAGCGCTTAATAGCTTATAAATAGCGCCTGCGCCTAGACATAAACAACTCGTATAAGAGGCCAAAACCATACAGATTTTGTCGGAACCGACAGATTTTATCGTACGATCTATGACGTGGGTCGAATGTCCGGCATTACATAAACCTAGAATCACATAGAAGAAAGTTGAGCAAGTCATGTCGTGTTTGACCGCGCGTTAGATTAACTTTAACTGGCGAATTTAACTGAGGTTAGTTAACTAGTTCACTATATCAGTTAACTATAATTATAGCGTTAGTTAGTTAACTCGTCAGTTAAATCTAAACCACGCACGAATGTTACAGCGTTTGGTAAGCCTTTTCGTGACTTGATATAATAATGCTCAGAAAATATATAAAATCGCCTTTAATTACATGGAACTTAAATAGCTGGTGAAATATTTCACATCCCTGCCTACCACTGAAGGGAAAAGGTGGTGGTATTAAGTGAAATATTCGTTCCATTTCAGCTATACGGCGTCTATTTCACTTTTATGCTTTATTATATGAATAACCTGACCAAGAAAATAACAACATTTGATGGTCATATCCGCTTTTTTGGAGTTAATGTTGTTCAGTACAAGCCACATAGAGATATTTCTATTCTCTTGGCGCTGCCTAGCATAATTGGGCCGCACTTTTACGTGGGCGGAATAATGAATTAAGTATTTTTTTAAACTTCATTTACTTTCCTGAGTAAGGCGTCAAGTATTATTGCTTTATTTGAACACTTGCGCATTGGCGTTTTAATGTGTAAAAACGGCAGTAAAAACGCTGCGATAATCGTTTGATTTACAGGCGTTTTTAAAAACGCGTACCTATGAACCAGTTCGACATCTCATTCAATCACGTAGAAAACCACTATATTTGTAATAGTCGATAAATTGTGCAAACTACATCGAAAATAAGCTAGTAACGCGACATATCGTTCGATTGACTATCGATAAAAGCATTAATAGACTATAATTACCGTAAAATTAATTAGCAACGTGAAGATTTACTAAACGATAGACTTTAGGGATCTTAACCTCTTAGAATGAAAGGGCCGTAATAGCGAAAAACAAAATAAAATGCAAACATTATTGTCTATTTCCTGATTGGCCAGCCAATGATCGCCTCTTTCATTCTAAATTATATGAGTGAGCGAGACAACTATATTTCTGCGTATTAAACTAAAATATCCACAGCTATAACGTGAGTTAGCTATATTGTCATATTTGTACGCAACGATGAAATTTACTATGTTGCGCGGTAATAAAAACGCTACACATTTTCGGCGTTTTTTAAAACGCTCCTTCGCCTTACTTACCATGGTTACAAGTATCCTAAGTTATTTACATATCGTTTTGGAGAAACTGTTTAACGGACAAGTCGGTGTTATATACAACAAGCGAGTAAGTCGTCTAACAAGTTATTTTGTAATATTAAATTTGTATTACTCTCCATACTTGCCAATAATGTATTGGTAGAAATTTTATTTTCTACCAAATTAGTAGAAATGAATTTCGGTTACACCTTGACATCAATCATTGTTGTAAATTTTGATAATTTCTAACGCTCACTTAGCAAAATTTATCAAATTACTGCAATATACAAATTCAAATATTCCGCCAAATCTTTGACAGCCTAACTTCAGTGTTGCCATATCATACATACAATTTACATTCAGCCAGTCCTGTAATGAACAGTTCTCCACGATTAGAAAATCCAAGCATCGCGCCACACGTTAAAATTACCTATATCTGCTGTTGATAGCCAAAAATATCTAGCGGTATGTTTATAATGACAGTTTGGCAATATAGTTAGCTGATGACTCATTTGCTGGTGGTAGGATGTATTTTATATCCGCCTGGATAGCGACCGTACACAAGGCGTTAAAACCCGCCATAGTGGCCCACGAGTGTCGCGTTCCGGGATCAGCCTGTGTATATACAGTTCCAACAGGCATAATTGTGTCGACTGAGGGGTAATCATCTCTCGTCAGTCGACATTCTATTGGACCCCCACTTATCCAGGTGAAACGGGGTGACTTTGTCGTGCTGTTATAAAAAAACTACTGAATCAATTTTGAAAATTCTTTCAATAAGTAAGCTACATTACTCCCGAATGCTATTGACTTGTTATCCCTTAATAACTGCCGAGCGAACTGCAATCAAAAGCTGGTCACTAATATTTGTCCCCACCAACAGCAAATACAGCATAATCTCAACATGTTCGCGTGATTTTACATCCGTTATAATTTTTTCAGGTGGACGCGTTGTGGTTACAGAAGGATATTGACATTTGGAATTGACTACATAAAATATTGAAATTATTTTTTTTATGAAGCCTTAATAGAGCTGCTTATTATTGTTATATTTGTCTGAATTAAAAGCAATGAAAATGTGATTTTATTAAAATTATTATCATCACATAGTTTTTATAATTACTTAGATTTCTTTTTTACAAAATACTAAGCATCTACTTCTGACACAACACGTCCACCGTTAACATTTTTACCATTCAAGTTTTAGGGTCAGTGGGACCTCAGAGACTGCTGTGAGGTCTACAGACCTCTGTTCAAAGCTTCCACAGACCCTGTCTAGTTAGTTAGGTGTCGTTGGAAGCCGTTATTTTGATTCATTTGTTAGTTTAGCCTTGGAGGTGAGTTTATAGTGTTTTTTTTGGTCAACTCATGAAATGGTTTAATTTGATCAACTTTAAATGGTATTAGAAGCTACACTAATACGCATAATATGCAGTCAAACAGCTATATATTACTGCAATAAGCCAAATAAAACAACGAATCAAAACAACAGCAACCAACGCTCGCGTGTGACCGCGCGAAATCGAAAAAAAAACAACAAAAAAAAAACACGAATAAAAGAAAAAAAACCTAAAAAAAAAATACCAAATAGCACATATCGACCGTAAACACTATCATTTAGGAACTTACCATTTTAATGAATAATAATAATTAATAAATGTAAAAATGTATTTAGAACACCGTCCGTACCTAAACTTTGCGATTAATGACCATTATTTTAATTATTTTTATTTTTTATTTTTTTTACTAAACAAGCAACCATAACAATCGAGTCATATTTACAAAAGAACTGTGAATAGCTAACGAATCCCGGGGCTCGGGAGTCCGCGGACTCGACGAATGCGTCTGAGACTTGTCAAGACTCGACATTTTTCAATAAACAATTCCCACCACACTATGAACCTATCAGAACAGAGTTATTGACAATACAAATTAGTTTTGACCGGTTCATTTACCGAATCGGATTAAAATTGTTTATTGAAAACCGCTGTTAGATAAAGCAATTATTGCAAGCAATAAACGGTTGAATTTCACACGTCAACGTGAGCGAGAATTGCCTCGCCGTTGCGTACGATCATTGCTAGCAACAATTGATTTCTCTAACGTGGCTTTTGCTGATCTTGATGACACAAGACTCCGACAAGAGTACTAGACTCGAACGGGAAACGCGTAAACTATATTTCATAATCGGAAGTCTAAACCTAGAAGGCAGTCCGACCTATTGTAAACACTAAAAACAAAATTAACCGACCAAAAAAAAAATATCATAATTATTTTTTAGAAAGCGCACGGCGTGCCCGCGGCGTCGCGTCGCGGACTATGGTTCGATTCCTTGTGTGTGCACACAGTTTAACCGATATATCCGTGATACAGAGCTTATTTCAGACGATTTTAAACTTTGAATCGACAGCGAACCAATCAGGGCCAGTTTATTCAATCCGATGCCAAAAATAGACCAATCAAAGCAAATCATTTGTGAGCGTGTCCATACAATTGCTCTGATTGGTAAATTTTCGCCACGGATCCAAAAAAAGCTATTGGGATCGTTTCTATCGATCTAAAAATTTACCAGTATCGATACGACTTTACGATTGTTACTATCGAGCCAATACTATTATACTGAATATGGCGTTTTCTCTATGCCATGCCAAGGTGTCGAACCCAGTCCCCGGCGCGAGCCGCGGGCGTGTGACGTCACGTTACGCGCGCCCGTGACGTGCGCACACGTCGTGTGGTGGCTCACGACAATGTCGTGTCGGCGTCGTCGCGTCGTGTCGGTGCGTTGACGCTGTAACAATGGAAAATTTAAAATATTTAACTTGGTTTATACACTAGAAAAGAAGTTACTATGTTTGCAATTAGGTTTATAATGGTATTATTTACTAGATTTTTTAACATACTATTTAACTTATGTATTTTTTATGCGTGCACGAGAAATTGACCTCACTGCACCTGAGGGTAAGTGGAATAGAATCAAATAGAATGTCGACTGACGAGAGTTGATTATCCCTTGACAGTCGACATTATATTGGATCCCACTCCAGTTACCATCAAGCGCAGAAGTTCACTCTGCCATGCACGTATTCTATCTTTTAATCCAAATTTCGTTACTGTATTTTGTACTTCCAAGACGCGAGAACTTGGTGAATTGAAACACTGGCTTTGCCTCACATCAGGCGCCATTTTCTTTAATACATGTATGTACTTTAATAATAGAATTTAATGTGATGATGAGATAATAATAATAACGTTGATCGACTCACCGCACAGCGCCGCATCCCTCGCGCACACCACACACGCGCGAGTCAACACTTTTATATAAAATGCGTAACGAAACTAATTTTAAGTAGCACACATCACTTTTAACGTCTGGTCTCACAACGTGAACGTTATTTACACTAACTGCGCTGTATTACTGCGTCGACTCGGCCTGCGGGCGGTCGGTCTTCTTGGATGTCACTGGAAATGGAATTTTAACGTTAATGTTGTAGAGTACAGATTTTAATAAATCCTATTATATGAAACTGAAGAGTTTGTTTGAATGCGTTAATCTCAGAAACTATTGGTTTGTATGAGTGTTGGTGAGTGTTAGTAAGTGGTACTGACTGTTAGTGAGTGTAAGTGAATATTAGTGAGTGTTAGTGAGTGGTACTGAGTGTTAGTGAGTGTTATTGATTGTTAGTGAGTGTAAGTGAGTGTAAGTGAGGGGTAGTGAGTGTTAGTGAGTGGTAGTGTGTTATTGATTTTTAGTGAGTGGTAGCGAGTGGCAGTGGAGATAGTGCCAATATCGGTGATGGTATCCAGTAGTGTTGCTCACCGCGGGGGCGCGCGTCGGCGACGACGCTCTGCGCGCCGCAGGAGCCGGCGCGGCCGCGGTTGCTGCTGGCGGGGAGCGCCGCGTGCGCCGCGCCGTGCGCCTGCGCGCCGCCGCCCACGCTGCCGCCGCCGCCGCCGCCGCCGCCACCGCTGCGACTAAACAGACAATTAGTTAACATCACTGCACACTACACAAAATATATTGATTCTAATTTAGTCGTTTAAATATTTATAAGATAATTATGGATGGTAAGGTGTTAGTTATAGAGCTAAATTATTTGCGGATTATTTTGAAACATTTTAACTAAACTATACTGTTAATAAGAGTTGAATATGCAATTATATTTTATTGATTGAAAAAATTTACAACTTACACAAATTTATGTATAATTACAATATTGACAGTAGGCTAATTAAAAATTATAATAATGTTATTATGATGGTCGTAATTCTTTTATTGGCATCAACTCAGGCAAAACTCAACCTTCGTTCATAAGTGTTCACCTTACACCTATAAATTGTAAGTGATAATTAAACCTATTAATTAACCACCGTTTTCAATAATCGATCCCAATCGCATTTTTGATCTATTTTAAAAATGAACCAATCAGAACAAAGTGGTATTTGACAAGTTTACAAATCAGTTTCAATTGATTAATTCTCGGATTGAATATTGAGATTGGGATCGTCTATTAAAAATGACAGTCCCTATGTAAAGTATCGAATCTGCAAAATTGCATTATGCAGATGCAATACTTTACGTAGGGACCGTCGAATATACATCGCTTGTTTAGTGTTTATCACCATGGCGATAAGCACTTCGATCCTTATTGTCTTAAATAAATGCAGTTCATTTTAATAAGGACCGTTTAAATATCGACAATTCGTACGCAAAGTATTGAATCAGCAAATGCAATTTTGCAAATTCAATACTATACGTAGGGACCGTCGATAACTGTTCTCTCATTAGCGAAGGGTGTTGCCCTCGCCAGTCAGCCCCGGATCTAGGGGGGGGGGGAAGCCAGGGCCTGTGCCCCGGGCGGCGAATTTAGAGGGCGACAAATTCAAACTTGGCAGACGAATACACATCTCATCATTAACGCAACATTGACTTCTGAGATATCCAGTATATAGCACACATAAATTGTTTCCCGCGGGGCGCGAAATGATGATGATGATGATGATGACAAAAGTAAAAATATAGGCGGTTAGGGGCGGCATTGTTCAGATTTTGCCCCGACTTAAAAAAATTCAAGATCCGGGGCTGTCGCCAGTGCGGTGTGTGGTGTGCGGTGTGTGGTGTGTGGTGTGGTGTGGTAGACGTGTGGTTACTTGTAGTGTGCGCGGCGCTCGCTCTCGGACACGGAGCGGTGCCGCTCGTAGCGGCGCGCGTGCGGCCGGCCCGGCGCGTGCCCGCCCGCCGCCGCCAGCAACTCGTTCAGCGCCGGCTGCGGACAAAATAGTACATCACCACTTTATTTAAACACATTTCCTATGTTTGACATTTAAATTAAAGTTTTTATTGGGTGAGTGTCCCGCCCGTGACCATGAAGGCTGCAAAGTCTTCGAGAAAGTCGGGAGAAAAGTGAAATATTAGAACCGCGATAGAATCCGAAAAATAGTTTCATTTAAATTAAATACATTTATAAATAATGTATTTCATCCAAAATCTATCGGAAAAAGAATTTTCAAAATCCACGCAATAATTTATAAGTTATAAAGCTTTGAAATTTGGTGGAAAGCATTTTGATGGGAAAACAAATGAATAAGTTCAGAAATATAATATTTAGTTTTTTGACTGTCCAGTAAAAAGTCAGAGTGTTCTCTGACCTTCTCTTACATCTATGCTACTATTTTCATCCCAGATAACTACAAAATGAGACGTTCTTACTGAAACTAATCCACAAATAGAATACAACAGATAGCATTGAAAAGAAAATTATTTATTTTATCTCACCTCAAGCACACGGAAGTCCTCGATGCTCTGGAATTTGTCCAGGAACCCTTCCAGCTTTGGGTCCACCTGCAACGCGCTGGCATGCTTGTAGTATTTCAGGAACGCCCAGAACTTCTCTAGTCCGTATAATTGGCCTGGTGAAGATATGATAACAGATTAAAATCTTGCAGTTTCAAGTTCATATTCTACGTATTAAATACTGCGATATTTAAATAAAACATTTCATTGGTTTATATCGTTCAAAATATTTAAGCATACTTAACAAGCCTATTGGAGCTTATTTAGCAAGCCCAGCGGGGCTCATTTAACATACCAAGTCTAGCGCATTTAACAAGCACAACCGATTATATTCACCAAGCCACAGTTAGATTAATAATCTACAGACAAAATCATTTTATCAAGTACACCCAGTCAAAAGAAATCTTCGGCTACCCCATTCCACTTACCATCATGTGCAGTTTACTATGCCGTGTCCATACACAAAAAATGATAATAAAACATTTGTCTCGCTCGCCGGCACAAAATGGCTCGGACGTCGACTCGAGGTGAGCTTCATACTTCTCCTATATACCACCTTTTAATTAAATTTTATACGTGGTGTTTTACAACCGGCCTTTCTAGTAAACGTCCCTATCCTTGAGGTTATAATGCCTCCTTAGTTAATTATTTTGTCTCCCGCTTTACTATAGAAGTGGACTTTTAATTTCCAACTCCATATCTTTCTATTTGATCGTTGCGGGATAAATACATTAGTGTGAGACTCGGCGAGCTTCACCGCTCGGTGTCATACAATGCCACTGCTGATCCTGGCTTACAGTTGTAGTGGTGGGTGTGAGGGCGGGAAGTCTCCATACACACATCACGCATTTATCACCGAAGAGGTATGCAGAGGCGCAACCAGGGCACCCACTTTTCGCCACGTGTGTTCCGTCCCATGATAGGAGGCAAGCCTATCGCCATATCGGGCACAAATTCCAGACCCCGGACTGACACAGTAGAAAAACCCATACATCACTGTGCCCGACCCAGGATATCAGGGTGGTAACGTACCGCGTTGTACCGCATGCAGTACAACTCCGCCACCAAGCAGTCACACATTCAGCCAGCGTATCAGAGCTACAACTTCGCAGCTAGATCCTGCTAATACTCATCTCACCTTTCTCGTAATCAGCGATGGTCTCCTGCTGGAAGTGCTGGTACAACTCAGGTCTGAACTTGCGCTCCAGCCCGTACGAGTAGAAACGGAACAAACACTCTAGGCCGTATCGGAAGCCTTCCGCGGCGTCCTCGTTCGCCAACATCCTGGGAACATGAAATAAGGGGGAAGCGGGATTAATTATGTATTAAATACTGGAACCTCGTCCACCTTTGACTCCACGTGAAACATTATTGTTAAAATATTAAGAGCAAAATTATATAAATATAAGTTGAATCATTTGGGAAAAATTAAAGAAAAAAAAGGACATGAAATAGGATCTATAGCGGAGACTATAATATAGTTAGTTATCGACCAGACATTTGCTCCAAAAGTGATTACCAATTGGTAATAAGTCGCGTTTGAAATGTCCGTGTGACGTCACAGCGTCCTTAGATATTAATACAAAAATAATATATTTACAGAAAATATGCTAATATTCGCAAATCGTGCAAATCACAATATGGAATGTGAAGTATTTTACATTGACGTTTTGAGTGTAGATTGAGTAACCATCACATAAGCGCAAAATGTTTGTATGACAATTACCCAATGTCCGCTCTATATAAACTTAGAACCGTTTTTTATTTCTTTTCTGCTAGCCCAGGCTGGCTTCTTTATTTACTTTATACTCTTTCATTTATTTTATATTCAATCGTGTCATAAAAAGCGAAAAATCACTACACAAAAGTTCAAGCAGGTACTAAAAGATATCTTGAAGATATCTCCCTGCCTGCTCAAACAGGATGATATTAAAATATCCAAGTACTCACCTGAATTCATTGTACATGGTCCGATTGAAGTGATCCCGAAGGAAGAACGACCAGAATCTGAACAGCGTGTTCATCTCCTGCGACTGCCCAATACCGAGCTTCTTGCGTTCTGCGAAACGTAGGGAACGATAATGATTTATGTTTACGCGAATGTTAGACATTAGAATTAAACTATTTTTCGAATTTTAACGCTGTTTTAATATTTTGTATTTGTTTTTCGTTAGCCTAGTTGGGTGTGGAACGGACTGCCAAGTTGAATGTCTGCAGGTTCAAATCCTAAGGGCACACACCTCTGACTTTTCTAAAATCATGTGTACATTCTTTGTGAATTTATCATTCGCTTTAACGGTGAAGGAAAACATCGTGAGGAAACCTGCACATCTGAGAAGTTCTCTATAGGAATTTCGAAGGTGTGTGAAGTCTACCAATCCGCACTAGGCCAGCGTGGTGGACTAAGGCCTAATCCCTGTCAGTAGTAGAGGAGGCCCGTGTTCAGCAGTGGGCGAGTAAATAATACAGGGCTGATATTATTATATAATATTTTACTTTTCTCCCCACGTTTCGAAGACTGCAGCCTTCGTGGTCACGGGGGGGACCATTAGAGCCACGTTAAAGTCCGAAAAATGGTTTAATTTTAATAAGGAACAATATAAATTTACTAGTGGTAGGTCTCTCATATGTGAGAGTCCTGGGTATGTACCACCGCAATGTCTATTTCTGGCAAGCAGTGTGTAGTAACTGTTGTGTTCCGGTTTGAAGGACATTGTTAGTGTAAATATTTAACATAATGACATATTGCTTTGAATGACGAGACGAGCTTGCCGTTCGCCTGATGGTAAGCGATACGATCCATAAACAGTAGAAACACCAACACCATGAATTACAAAGTATTGTTTGGTATTCCATTCTCACCATCCTGAGACATGAGATGTTAAGTCTTATTATGTCCAGTAGTTACACTGGCTACAACATCGATATATATGTACTACGTACTAGATTTGGCGTTCCGATCATTCATTGTGTTCAACTAAATTGAACTGTCATCCATTCAAACTGACTTTAGCATGTCAATATTGATGCTTTTGGTTGTGTACGGAGTGGCGCTCATAATATAAAAACGCGAGTCTAAGTGCAAAACTGGATTTGAATAAAAAATATTAGTCAAATAAGTAAATTTGTTGTTCAAGTGAATAACTAGGTTATAACAGTGACGTTTTGGTTGCCATTTTAGTTCAGATTTTGAACAAATATATGGACGTTCGTGTCTATAGAATATACGTCAATGGTCTAATATATATATTTGTATGTATGTTACCGATTGGAATCGTCTAAGTCGAAGATTAGAAATGGTGGACACGGCCTCTTCCTTTTCTAAAAAAAATGTGTGTGTATTCTTTGTGAATTATCGCTTGCTTTAACGGTGAAGGTGAACTGTGAGGAGACCTGCATACCTGAGAAGTTCTCTATAGGCCAAAGCCACACATATCCAGAACTCCACTCACCTTTAAGGCACCTAGAATGGTATTTATGATACGCCTGTTGCGTGAAGTGGTTCTCTCGGAGTAGTCCGTGGCTCGGATGGTGGAAGGTGGGCAGCGATTGCGGGACGGAGCCGCACGACGAGCCTAGCGTCGGCGAGGTGCCGAGCGACGACCTGCGGGCAATACATGTGTTAATAAACAATATAATCGTGTTTAGAATGTGGCAAAAAAAAAAAAAAAAATAATCGTGTTTAAAATGTGGCAAAAAAATTACAAAATAATCGTGTTTAAACTGTGGCAAAAAAAAAACAAAATAATCGTGTTTAAAATGTGGCAAAAAAAACAAGGTAATCGTGTGTAAAATGTGGCAAAAAAAAAACACGTCACGACACGATTATTTGGGAGACTAATGTATGTATTTATACAGAATCTTTATTACTGCAAACAGAAAACAAAAAAATATACGGTGTGATTAAAATGTGGCAAAAAAAAAACACGAGGCGACACGATTGGTTGAGAGACTAATGTATGTGTTTATAGCTAGTATTTACTACTAAGACGAAGCGGCTTCCTATATTAGTCAATGCGAATAAAAATAAAAAACAAAAATATAGTGTGTTTAAAATGTGGCGAAAAAAAACACACCACCACGACACCGTGTCGTTTATGGTGATAGGTTTTTTTTTAATTATTATTAATGATTCAAAATTAAACATCGCCTTACGAGTCGCGTTGTTTTGGAACATTCTAAGAGGGCTTGAATAATATATTTTAGCTAGCTCACTATTGCAAAGATCTAAATAATTCAGTTTATAACGCTTGCTTTAACGGTGAAGAAAAACATCGTGAGGAAACCTGTACACCTGAGAAGTTCTCTATAGGAATTTCGAGGGTGTGTGAAGTCTGCCCGCACTACAGCGTGGTGGACTAAGGACTAATCTCTCAGTAGAGGAGGCCCGTGCAGTGGGACAGTATATAATACAGGGCTGATATTATTATTATTTGCTTTGTGCACACAGCTCTTTTGACTGCAGTATTGTATTGTTTTAGATGCTTAGCTATAATTAATGTCTAGTCTGTCTGTCCTTTAACGTCAGTTTATTATATATACGGCAGTATAGTGAGTGTGGTACAGACCCGGTGCTGTGTGTGCGGGGTCGGTGCTCGCGCACGTCCATGATCCACCCGATGTGATGCTCCACGGGCGGGTTGAGGCTGTGTCTAGTCTTGTGCTTCCTGCTGCTTCTGTATACACAAAGATCACACTCTTAGATGATCACGTGAGTAAATTATAACTGGTCAACCTTTCATGTTAAGATCACCAGCCACATCAGCGCTATCTATCGCATCCAAAATTATTCTATGATTCCAGCTGTAACTAAGTAAATTCTCGCAAAATATTTTTATACAACAATATCACCAGAATAACCAACTTTTTCCGTTAATTTTCAAAATCATTCCTTGATACGAACATTGTCGTGGTAAATACAAATAACAAAAAAAAAAAAACAGTCAAATAAATGCAGCCGTTCTAAAGTTATGTGTTAACATACATTCTGGCAAATGATTTTTACTCATATTTTTTTTATTTACGACATTTTTTTTAAATTTTTACAATGATAAAAATCATATTGTATCTTACTGTAATCAATCTAAGCGTTTGAAATCACTATATCTTAAAGGAACGACAAAAAATTGCGTGTGTATATGATGGTCCTTCGAGCCGGACACGCAGCAGTAGGGGCGCACTCACATGACGTCGGTGGCGTGCGGGTCCTTGCTGGCCGCGTAGAAGCGCGCCGTGCGACGCGGCCGCTTCACCGGCCCGCCCGCCTGCTCGGGCAGCTCCATGTTCTGCGGGGGACGGTACGAGTGTGAGTCGGGGTTCAGCTCTGTGTGTGTGTGTGTGTGTGTGTGCGCGTGTTACCCTGTGCGGCGGCGGCGGCGGCGGGTCGGGCGGGTTGCGGTGGCGCTCGGTGGGCACGGCCTGCTCGAACTGCTCGCGCGAGATCAGCGACACCGTGCGGTACGACGACGCCGCGCCCACGTTCTGCACACACCATACAAATATATAAGCAATTTAAAAACAACAGTATTTTTTTAAACCATAAAGTAAAAAAAAAAAACAGTATGATTTAAAAAAAAATAACAGTACAAAAAAAAAAGAAAATATCCAAGTCCCATTCTGTTTTATACGACTATGCAACTTTTTTTATGGCCCGAATGTTTTTTTTTTTATTTACCATTAATATTTAATAACGGAACTTACTGATGTATAATCCGTATCATTCCATAAGTCCTCTTCGTATCTTCTTAAGCCGTCGGTGATCACCTGTTTTACGAAAAAAAAATATATATAAGTTCTTTTCCTTTTTTAAAAATTCACACTAAAAATCATATAACAAGGCGAACAACAATAATCATTAAAAAAAAAGAAAATATTTCGAAAACTAGCACATTACTAATAATAGGGGACCGGACTCATTTTTGTTCTTTATTATTATCAAATATTTACGTTATATAAATTATAACACACAAAGAATTATTGAAATCCGGTAAAAAATCAACAAGTTATAAGTCTTTCAATTTCGGTACAAGGGGCAAGTAACAAGAAACAGAAAAGAGGCGCAATACCCACGTGTGACGTCATCGGGCATTACGACGCGTGCGAAAGAAAGAGATGAAGCGATATCCTACTTCGCGCCCACTTTTTAACCAACTTTTTGACTGGCTCACTTTTTAACCAATTTTAATGCAGTTTTCGCAGCAGGGTTTCTTTTTAGTATTATTAACCATTACATATAGAATAATGTACAAAATCAAACACAGGACGGTCCCCTATTGTATATCTCAAAAAAGTAAAAAAAAAAATATTTTCTTATTATTTTACAAAAAAAAACTCGCTCACCTGTTCCAAATCCTGGGTGATCTTTGTGCGCGTGGTCCAGTCACCTTGACGGTCGTGTCCATCGTGCTTGTGCGCACGCGCAGTCGTCTGCGTCACGATCAGAAGACGGCCCACATCGCGATCGGTGAACTCCGCGTCTGATTCCTCGTCGGACCTGGAACAAAATTTAAAAAATTCTTGACGAGATTTTAAATGAAAGAGGGTGTCAAAAAAGGTTTATTATTTATTTTTTCTACGGAGTGTACGGAAAGAAATTAAAAGGCACCAGTAAATAATTGAGGATAGTCACAAATATAGAAACACTAAAGCAATTTGTAATCATCAAATTTAAAAAAACAACAACTATCATATACGATAAATTTCAGTTATAAAAAAATACATCAATGTAGAATAAATCCATAGCAACTTTTTTTCCTAAAAAAACAACAGTATACATCACTAGCAATAATATATATTTTTTTTGAACTTACCAAGCATCAGTAAAAGTGTTGTGGCGGGGCGGCGGCAGGTCTAGCTCCTCGTCGAGTTGGAAGTGCAGCTCCTCGCGCGGCTCGTCGTCGGGCGGCTCGGCGGCGGCTACAGCGCCCGGCGCCGGCGCGCGCTCCCGAGACCCCGCCTTCGTGCGGCGTTTCACCTGGAATATAAAAAAAACTTCATAAACACTATTCAAAATACATATTTCAAAAAACATAAAAAATTGAGGTCCTCCGAAATTTTTAGAGTAATATACAAATTTATAAAAATGTATATATGTATATTTTTATGACTCACAAATATGTTTCTTTTTTTTTCAGTTATAAATATGTGTTTTTTTTATTAATCTTGAACTTTTTTATACGCTATGATAGACGGTTTGAAAAGTATAGAAATATATAAAAAATATAAATGTATTTGTATAAGAAGTTAATCGTTAAAATTAATATTTCCTTTGTCTGTATAACATTGCATTAGAACTGTAAATTTAAACATGTATAAAAAATAAATATATTTTTGTTACCTCAGTCCAAGCGTCAGTGTTTTGTTCGGAATTTGGGCTCAGAGGTCCCGAGCCGGGAGTGCCGTCGTTTTGATCCATTTTATCGCTCGACTCTTCTGAAAACAAAAACATTATCATAATCGGTCCATCCGTTTGAGGATCATGTTATACAACCGCTATTATATTCGATGTTACACATATGTAGCAAGATATTTAATGTAAAAAAGGTATCGGTGAGTAGGGGTAAGACCGGTTTTAACGAATATTGCTAAATTGTTACTAAAAAAAATACAAATGCCAACAACCGTGCAAAATTACTAAATTAAAGTTTAGACTGTGTCTTCTGTGTGAGGAAACTTATTCCGCCTTATTACAAAACGAAGACTGACTATAGTACCGGGTTTAGTACCAGGTTTAAACTATGGACTAAGAAAAATGGTATTACAAAACCGAGTTTATCGTTAGTCCGAGTACTATCTGTGGTACTAAAGTTAAACCGCCGTGACCCCTAGTTTAACTCCAGTACTAACCTCGAAACATCAAATTTCAAAGTAGTGTTTAGAGAACCAAATATAAACTAAAATAGAAAAAAATGGAAATAAATTTGATTGATTTAATGGATTTAGAAGATTTAAAAATTTTAGGAACAAATCTGCGGTTCAATAGACCCCGTAGTTTTCGTTAGTTAATGAGTCGTTTAGTCTTACAAATATAGGTACATTTTACATAAGTCATGGTAACTAAATATTCATTACAAAAACAGCAAAATTTACTCACTTATTTGTTATTTTTTTTCATTCTTTCCATCTTAACATATTGGTACTCGTCTTGGTTGATTTATTATCTAATATGTAAACCGACTTGGAAATAAGTTAACGTAGTATTTCTTGGATTAAGAAGGAAATTTGTACTAATTGAATAACATTTTAATTTATTACATTGCTCATAACCAAGATGATTGCTTTTAACTAACCTTTTCTTCAAAAGTCCAATATTCGCCTCGTTTGTTTTGATTTATTGCTCCATTTTTATTGGTATAACCAAAATATACGTAACGTACGTGATTCCACAACAAAAACAATTACACTTGTGATGCTGTTGCCGTGCCTAAATTGTTTTGAAAGAACAACGTTTCTTTATGTTACTTGAAGTGTTGTTAATCAAAATCATAAATAAACCGAAATGTAAACATTTTGATGTTCAAATATGCGCGCCGCACACTTCATTCCATTGTACGCTAGCTTAACAAGTCAACAGTGAATTAAAACAAAACCAAGCCATTTTAAATTATTCAGCTTTAAGATATATTTAAATAGCAAAATAGTTTATATTTAGCATCATCATCATTATCTAAATTACATTTTATTAAACATTTTGCCCTTCGTTTTATACATGCTTGTGTTAAAAGGAACGGTGCGTCAAACGCGGAGTGAATGAATCAATGGAGTACGGTAATTTTTTGCTTATACTCTGTGGATACTAATTAAATCAGGGACTATCTTAGGTACTAGTTAATCCTCGGTTGGTCTTGGATTTGTAATAAGAATGAATTTTAGTCCGAGTACTAACTTTAATACCGTAACAAACCTAGACTTTTTAGTCTTGGTTTAAACCCAGTACTAACCTATCTTTTTGTAATAAGGCGGATTAGGTTTAGCAATGTAAAACAACGGGATTTCTTCGTAATATATTAAAATGTTCAATTACATTATTAAATTAACCCCCGTTCTTGAGAGATTTCCTTAACATTCCCCCACACTCCCTTCCCAGCTATCCCCTCCCAACTTTCCTCCAGAGCCCTGCAGTCACCGGAAGACTCCAGTATTCCATTCGCCTGTTTCCCCCGGTGTTGTCTGCAGGATCCGATACAATAAAACCATCAGTAAATACCTTTCCTGGTGTTCTGCGGCACAAACTCAGGCACGTCTGGGTTGAGATGGTCGTTGTGTGCTGCAGCAGCATTCGAACCTGCACTCACAGCCACGCCGGCCGCCGGTGCCGCGCCCCCCGCGCCCCCCGCGCCGCGAGTGCTGCGGAACATCCTGCACGCATCCGGAAATAAATATGAGATTATTTGGAACAACCATATTTAACTAGTTAGTATTCAAAATGATGTCTAAATTATAATAGGTATTTGTTATCGTTTTAAGATATGAAAAAAAAGTTAAGTCGCGTTTAAATGTATAAAAAAACATCTGCACTGCATACAAACATTCCAGTGCAGTTAACGAAAATATATAAAAAAAAATCATAAAAAGAAAAAGGTAACATAAGTAAACTTAGCACAAATTACATGAAAAATAAAAGTGATATAAAAAAGAAAAAAAAAATTATCAAAAACAAAAAAAATACGTAAAATACTCACTAACCGTTAACTTTAATAACTCCAAATATTTTTTTTTCTTTACTTTAACATCATAAAAATTAAAAAAAAAAACATTTTGAATAAAAAACTATTAACATTATAGCCACATCACAAATTAACAATTATTTCAATATTTAAAAACACCAAAAAAACAAACACATACTATTTTTGACTACACTTAAGTACACACCTTGGCAGCGGCGGCGGGGGCACGGCCCTCAACAAACTCGACACGGGCGCGACCAGCGGACCCCCCATCGTGGCCAGCGGGAAAATGCCCACCATTTGCTTCTTTCGCCTGTAAACAAAATAATAAATCAGCGGTCTACTGGGAACGTATTTGGTAATGGTAGGTAATAAGTAAGATAGCAATTATTTTTTGAACCTGACTTTTGTCACTATTAGACGATTATTGTAAACGCAATATATAAATAGAAAACGAGCACGTCACTAATGACGTTTTGACAAAATAAAACGTCACTAGCTTTCCTCTCTCTCTGTCTGTGCCCATGGCTCTTGCCATATTACTGTAGTAATATATATCTCTGTTCATCCCGGAATCCTTCTTCGTTTTATTTATACATATACCTTCAGTCAAAAACACACCGGACTTTCGAGTGAGTGCTTTAGGCACTCTAAACCCTTAAAAATTAAGTGACCATGCTCAGGGCGACCCACTAACGGGGCACGAACCTCGACCCAAGACGATCATTGAGAGAGGATGAGACATCAAGGATCATGGACATCGCAATGTCTATTTCTACAGCCAAGCAGCAGTGTGTATGCTCTCCCTCTTATTCATAGACGTTATTTATCTAAGGACGGACAGCATTGCTGTGATAACAAGTCTGTTTCTCAGTGCTGACGGCATGGCAGCCTTCGCAGTGCGTAGACATAGGGCCGTTGTGATTAGCTAACATTGAGATACAACTTGAATCTAGTTGGCTGTCAGATAAACAAAGCTGACAGATTTGTTATCACTGCAATGCTCCATCCTTAGATAAATAATTTCTATGAATAAGGGGGTCTGTGTTTCGGTTTGAAGTACACTAGCCTAAATTATTTATTTTATTTTATTTTACGCTTTGTACACATTGTATACAGGCGGACTTAACGCCATGGGCATTCTCTCCCTCTCAACCTTGGAGTAGTGTAGAGGACGGAGGTAGGTGTATAATGAAAGACAGTAAAACACATAAAAAGAGTAATAATAAACAAATGGAATAACAACATACTCGCATATATAAATATATAGATATATAAAAATACATATATATGTATATACATATATAAAAATAAATTACTGAGTATTATGAGACTTCAATGTTTCAGTCAGAGGCGTAGAGTGCCGCGCAATTTATAATACAAATTTCTGTATAGTGTTACTGTTTATGGGCGCTCGTTTACCATCAGGCGAGCAAGACGTCTCGTCATTCATTTGTATCAACATGACTCCACAAAAATATTTTGTAGCGACATGTATGATCCACACAGCGTATCCACACGAGCGGTTCGGTTGTGCCGCGTTAGTGTCGACCCCAATAACGTCGCGTCGATGTTTTTCACAACAAAGACTGTTGAAGTTATTGGGGTGAAGGTTTCACGTTATTTTCGACGAACAGTTACTTAATCGTATGTAATATTTACTTTACTTTCGTCTGAATTTTATGAGTTATTTAATATATTTATTATTATTAAAGTTAATTACAGTTAATTCAATATAAATGTTATAACATATACAACCAATACTATAATTGTATGTCTATAACTATACTATGTTACATATTTATAGTGTCAAGTATATATGCAAAGTCAACGCAAAATATCACTACCGCGATTCACAATCCCATACATTATGACACATTAGTATGAACGTTTAAGAAAACGCCATCTATTGGCGGATATTTAGAACTTAACATGCTTGCGCACACGCATATTTTATTGATTCTTTGGCGGTTTAAAAATAGTATTACCTAAGTTATTACGAAATTTTCATTATTTCGCATGTAAATACTAGTATATGTTTCAAAAAAAAAAATAAATATCAATATAAAGTAATTTGATTTAATACGCCCTACTGTTATTCTAAGAGAATTCGTCGCAGCGACATCACACTTTCAGTCAGAAATACACTCACGCACACATCATACTGGCACTTAACAACAAAACAATCAATAAACCAGAAAAATAATTCTTATTTATTCTTATTCTTGGATGATTTTTGACACAATTTTTACTTTGATAAAAACGAGTATATGGTTTCATTTATTAACGAATCATTAAAATCACTGTATATAGTATTATTCAGAAAACAAAGTAAGAAAAGAAATAAGATCTAACCGTTTCTCTCCGGGTTTCTCTTCTACACTCTCCGACTGCAGCGGTGGATCTTCGTTCGAATCAGATTTCTTATCATCCGTCTCTTGTTTCTCTGTTTTTTCTTCTTTTACCTCTTTCATTTCTTCAGGTGGAATCTGTGGAAAGTCGAGAAGTTAATGAAGGTTTCATAAGACGTAGGTCAGTGGCGAATAGTGGAATATTCCGAAAGGTACACCAATATAGGTACTAATATGCATAAATAAAGGTCTGCAAATCGTTCTAATGATGAGATTTCATACGAGACGGAAGTGAAGCCAGAAACGGGTTATATGGTCCTTTCGCCACTGAAGTAGATCCGACCAAAACCTATCCTATTTGAACGTATATTCTTTGACCTAAAAAAATCCAGCTTAGTTATAAAAAAAATCCATTTTGAATCGATAGATTTTTCCCCCTGCTCGATGATACACGTGAAACATAGAAATTATGCATAAAGGATGATTTTGTAAAGGAAATAAATATGGAATAAGCAAAACAAACATCTAGATCATTTAATAAAATTACTCAGATTGTTTTAGTCTACTGCTTATCCTGGGAAAATTTCTAAATCCACAGACAAAAGCTAGGGTATTAAATATAAAATTAATTCACTTACCTCTGTTTCATCAATTTTAGCACCGTTATCAGTCTCTGAATCCACCACATGCTGCTCCATCTTCTTTCTTCCCCATCTATGCTCGGAGCCTCGATCTTCTCGCTCTCCTTCGCGTCCCTCACCAGCTTCTCCCTCGATCACTTCCGGCTCTGGGCTCTTGTCTTTTGAGTCTTCGGCTTTCGGCTTCTCGGCGTCGATCGCTCGAATCTTATCGTTTTCGATTGTTGGTGACGTTATGTCTAGTATGGGCCATTTTAACGGCTCGAAGGCGGTTCGTACCTGACGATGGGAAAGGATACAAAAATTAAGATGTGCACGCCAAATTGACCCTACTGGACCTGATGGTAATGTGTGGGGTCCAATAGAATGTCGATTGACGAGAGATGATTACCCCTCAGTCTATACAATTATGCCTGTTGGAACTGGATATACACAGGCTGATCCCGGAACGCGACACACGTGGGTCACTATGGCGGGTTTTTAACACCTTGTGTACGGCGGTCGCTATCCGGGCGAATATATAATACAACCTACCACCATATAATTAAAAACAACATAAAATAAGCTAATTATAATGCCAAGAAAGAACTAGGGCCTGTTCTATTAATTGCAAAGGATGAATCTAATTGGAACCCAACACACTTCATACAAACAATATTTCTTACATAGTTTTGATATCAATTCAAGTCGCTACCTGGACGTATATAAACTACATACTACCACTGGCAAACTATCAATCGAGAGACCTAAAACTAGTGAACTACTTACATTGAACCCGCCGATAAGCTGCAGTTTGTCAGAATCCCGTATAGCTTCTATGATCAGCTGCATGTCTCCGGTGAGGGCCCGCACGCGGTGGAACGAAGCTATAAGCGTCACGGGGATGGTCCCGTCGGCGGCCATCTTGCGGCGAAGGAAGAAGTCGCGCGCCAGGTTGTCCGGGCTGAAGTAGTATTCGCTGTGGAGAGTACATTATAGATGGTCATTTGCAAGGTCTTACAAAATAACATTTTACAATAAGTTACTCGAACCGTAGATGTAAATTAAATATGTGTTATTTTCGAACAAAGTAAATATCAATAAAAAACCACTACTACTACTCTGAAAGAATTCGTCGCAACGACATACTTTCATTCAGAAATACACTCACGCGCGCCATATTCGCCACTAAGCTATAAAATGATAAAAAATATCGGAAAAGTAAAATTGGGTTTTTTGGTGAAAATATATCAAAATTAAATTTGAAAGACGTTCATAATATACGAAACTAATATTAATGTCATCATAAAAAAGCCAATATAAACAACCAGCATCGTTCCAAGATTACAAACTATATTACTCTCGAATTCACAAAAAGAAACTTTTTTCATATTTTTTTTAATACCACCATTCTTTCTTCATTCTATCTCCACCTTTACCGATAAAAAAAGCCTAAAAAAATACATCTCATAAAAAATCCTATTTTTCTTATTTTTTACTACCAGCCATTCCTTCTTCCTTCTATCTCAAACTATAGCCATGAAAAAAACTAAAAAAAATTAAACCTGATAAAAAAAAAACACTCACATCTGTTTCTTGATCAAATCCTTCAGCGTGCCCTGGTCTAGTCCGATTCCGTACGGCGCCGCAGTCGCCGCCGCCGCACCGTAGTAATACGCCTGGGCTAATCCAGCTCCGAGGCCTGCTCCGAGCCCGGCACCCAGCGCCAGGCCAGGGTACGGCACCACCAGACCCTGAGCAACGCCGCTGACCGATTGACCGACGCGTACCTGCGTACGCGGGAGGAGGAAACCCGGTGTTAGTTTAATGATGGCATGTGCGGAAGTGGAGTTTTTAAGTTTTATAAAAAAAAACAATATGACTAGTTTTTTAATGTAGCTTTAAGTCGGCTTAGAGATTTTGGCATATTCTGCCAAATATATTTGCTCTATTTTTAATACATTTTATATAGCCTGTAATCAGTCGGATTGGAGATTGTGGCTTATTTTGCCAAATTTCCTTGATAAATTTTTAAAATACAAAAATCTACGCGTTTGAAAGTAATAAAATATTACTCAATAAAAAATACAAATTGTTTTCTATGAAACAAAATTACAAATATAAAAACAACTATTATCCAAATTGTGTTGTCGGTTGTAATCGCAGTACACAAAGTAATTGAATTTTTAAGTAAAAATATAAATATCAAACACCATTTCCACACAAGAATTACGTATAAATAAAAAACCCCATGAAAGATGAAAAAAAAACCTCCATTAGTATTCATGATAATTTGAACCTTAACTGCATTCAATAAAACCCAAAATAAATATCGAAAGGCTAATTGACTTAAGCGACATTTTTTTGCGACACTAAATTTCATACATATTTAATATGAACACTTTTTTTTTTTTTTTAGAAAAAGGTCATTTTTTTCGAAAAAAAAAATGTCGCTTAAATCAATTCGCGTTTCAACCGCCGATATACACCATGCCCATAAATCGACAGCTCAGTGTCACAGTGACCTAACTCAAAAATGTGGAAAAACAAGACAATCAAATCACACATAAATAAATTTGATTTATGTTAATTTCAACATTATTGATTGGGCCACTTTCTCTAACAATAAATCATAAAATGATGTAACCTCATGGATGATAATATGCATATTTATTTCCCAAATACATAACCTCATGCATATATTATAAATTATAAATTATAATGTTGTTGCTAATATTTCGTCATAAACCACAGCTTTTATGACATCTATCTTTCAACGAAATTTACACTATCACTTACAATAAAATGAATATATAGCAATGCCCCAAGTATGAGTAAATCATAAAAATATATAAAAAATCCCAATACATATAAAAAATAAGCAAAATTACATCGTCAGCGTAATATTCAAAAACAAAAAGTTTTATACATACTTTTTAGTTTTAATATGTAAAATAATGCCCAAAATATATGCCAAATGAAAAAAAACCATGAAAATGAAATTTAGGAAAAAGGATCAAAGGATGCTCGGCTTTTGTATTTCTCCGATATTCATATGCGTACTCAATAAATAGCAAAATAACTTTCATGATCGATATGTTAGACTGAACTTACCACCAAGAAAAAACAAAAAACATTCACGCCGAATTGATAACCTCCTCCTTTTTGAAGTCGGTTAAAAAGGAAAAGCTGTCGCATGTTTCGATGCGACCGATGCTTTTATATAAATGTAAAAACAAACTTTATGCAAAAAAACTAT